>NW_024055931.1:42191-72325 GCF_902713615.1 Scyliorhinus canicula | reverse complement strand
AGCCGTCACCGCCGGGTATAAGCAGAGATGGAGCAGCAGCCGTCACCGCCGGGTATCAGCAGAGACGGAGCAGCAGCCGTCACTGCCGGGTATCAGCAGAGATGGAGCAGCTGTCACCGCCGGGTATCAGCAGAGACGGAGCAGCAGGCCGTCACCGCCGGGTATAAGCAGAGATGGAGCAGCCGTCACCGCCGGGTATAAGCAGAGATGGAGCAGCAGCCGTCACCGCCGGGTATCAGCAGAGACGGAGCAGCAGCCGTCACCGCCGGGTATCAGCAGAGACGGAGCAGCAGCCGTCACTGCCGGGTATCAGCAGAGATGGAGCAGCAGTCACCGCCGGGTATCAGCAGAGATGGAGCAGCAGCCGTCACTGCCGGGTATAAGCAGAGACGGAGCAGCAGCCGTCACTGCCGGGTATCAGCAGAGATGGAGCAGCCGTCACCGCCGGGTATAAGCAGAGACGGAGCAGCAGCCGTCACTGCCGGGTATCAGCAGAGACGGAGCAGCAGTCGTCACCGCCGGGTATAAGCAGAGATGGAGCAGCAGTCGTCACCGCCGGGTATAAGCAGAGATGGAGCAGCAGCCGTCACTGCCGGGTATCAGCAGAGACGGAGCAGCAGCCGCCGGGTATCAGCAGAGACCGAGCAGCAGCCGCCGGGTATAAGCAGAGACGGAGCAGCAGCCGTCACTGCCGGGTATAAGCAGAGACGGAGCAGCAGCCGTCACTGCCGGGTATAAGCAGAGACGGAGCAGCAGCCGTCACTGCCGGGTATCAGCAGAGATGGAGCAGCAGCCGCCGGGTATAAGCAGAGATGGAGCAGCAGCCGTCACTGCCGGGTATAAGCAGAGACGGAGCAGCAGCCGTCACTGCCGGGTATAAGTAGAGATGGAGCAGCAGCCGTCACCGCCGGGTATCAGCAGAGACGGAGCAGCAGCCGTCACTGCCGGGTATCAGCAGAGATGGAGCAGCAGCCGTCACCGCCGGGTATCAGCAGAGACGGAGCAGCAGCCGTCACTGCCGGGTATCAGCAGAGATGGAGCAGCCGTCACTGCCGGGTATCAGCAGAGATGGAGCAGCCGTCACCGCCGGGTATCAGCAGAGACGGAGCAGCCGTCACTGCCGGGTATCAGCAGAGACGGAGCAGCAGCCGTCACCGCCGGGTATCAGCAGAGACGGAGCAGCCGTCACTGCCGGGTATCAGCAGAGACGGAGCAGCAGCCGCCGGGTATCAGCAGAGACGGAGCAGCAGCCGTCACCGCCGGGTATAAGCAGAGACGGAGCAGCAGCCGTCACCCGCCGGGTATCAGCAGAGATGGAGCAGCCGTCACTGCCGAGTATCAGCAGAGATGGAGCAGCCGTCACCGCCGGGTATAAGCAGAGACGGAGCAGCAGCCGTCACTGCCGGGTATCAGCAGAGACGGAGCAGCCGTCACCGCCGGGTATCAGCAGAGATGGAGCAGCCGTCACCGCCGGGTATAAGCAGAGACGGAGCAGCAGCCGTCACCGCCGGGTATCAGCAGAGACGGAGCAGCAGCCGTCACTGCCGGGTATCAGCAGAGATGGAGCAGCCGTCACCGCCGGGTATAAGCAGAGACGGAGCAGCAGCCGTCACTGCCGGGTATCAGCAGAGATGGAGCAGCAGCCGCCGGGTATCAGCAGAGACGGAGCAGCAGCCGTCACTGCCGGGTATAAGCAGAGACGGAGCAGCCGTCACTGCCGGGTATCAGCAGAGACGGAGCAGCAGCCGTCACTGCCGGGTATAAGCAGAGACGGAGCAGCCGTCACTGCCGGGTATAAGCAGAGATGGAGCAGCAGCCGCCGGGTATAACCAGAAATGGAGCAGCAGCCGTCACTGCCGGGTATAAGCAGAGACGGAGCAGCCGTCACTGCCGGGTATCAGCAGAGACGGAGCAGCAGCCGTCACTGCCGGGTATAAGCAGAGACGGAGCAGCCGTCACTGCCGGGTATAAGCAGAGACGGAGCAGCAGCCGTCACTGCCGGGTATAAGTAGAGATGGAGCAGCCATCACTGCCGGGTATCAGCAGAGACGGAGCAGCAGCCGTCACTGCCGGGTATCAGCAGAGACGGAGCAGCAGCCGGCGGGTATCAGCAGAGACGGAGCAGCAGCCGTCACTGCCGGGTATCAGCAGAGACGGAGCAGCAGCCGTCACTGCCGGGTATCAGCAGAGACGGAGCAGCAGCCGCCGGGTATCAGCAGAGACGGAGCAGCAGCCGTCACTGCCGGGTATAAGCAGAGACGGAGCAGCAGCCGTCACTGCCGGGTATAAGCAGAGATGGAGCAGCAGCCGTCACCGCCGGGTATCAGCAGAGACGGAGCAGCAGCCGTCACTGCCGGGTATCAGCAGAGACGGAGCAGCAGCCGTCACCGCCGGGTATCAGCAGAGACGGAGCAGCAGCCGCCGGGTATCAGCAGAGACGGAGCAGCAGCCGTCACCGCCGGGTATCAGCAGAGACGGAGCAGCAGCCGTCACTGCCGGGTATCAGCAGAGACGGAGCAGCAGCCGCCGGGTATCAGCAGAGACGGAGCAGCAGCCGTCACTGCCGGGTATCAGCAGAGACGGAGCAGCAGCCGTCACTGCCGGGTATCAGCAGAGATGGAGCAGCAGCCGTCACTGCCGGGTATCAGCAGAAATGGAGCAGCAGCCGTCACTCCCGGGTATCAGCAGAGATGGAGCAGCAGCCGTCACTGCCGGGTATAAGCAGAGATGGAGCAGCCGTCACTGCCGGGTATCAGCAGAGACGGAGCAGCCGTCACTGCCGGGTATTAGCAGAGATGGAGCAGCCGTCACTGCCGGGTATCAGCAGAGATGGAGCAGCCGTCACTGCCGGGTATAAGCAGAGATGGAGCAGCAGCCGTCACTGCCGGGTATAAGCAGAGACGGAGCAGCAGCCGCCGGGTATCAGCAGAGACGGAGCAGCAGCCGTCACTGCCGGGTATCAGCAGAGATGGAGCAGCAGCCGCCGGGTATCAGCAGAGATGGAGCAGCAGCCGTCACTGCCGGGTATCAGCAGAGACGGAGCAGCCGCCACTGCCGGGTATAAGCAGAGATGGAGCAGCCGTCACTGCCGGGTATCAGCAGAGACGGAGCAGCAGCCGTCACTGCCGGGTATAAGCAGAGATGGAGCAGCCGTCACCGCCGGGTATAAGCAGAGATGGAGCAGCAGCCGTCACCGCCGGGTATCAGCAGAGACGGAGCAGCAGCCGTCACTGCCGGGTATCAGCAGAGATGGAGCAGCTGTCACCGCCGGGTATCAGCAGAGACGGAGCAGCAGCCGTCACCGCCGGGTATAAGCAGAGATGGAGCAGCCGTCACTGCCGGGTATAAGCAGAGATGGAGCAGCAGCCGTCACCGCCGGGTATCAGCAGAGACGGAGCAGCAGCCGTCACCGCCGGGTATCAGCAGAGACGGAGCAGCAGCCGTCACTGCCGGGTATCAGCAGAGATGGAGCAGCAGTCACCGCCGGGTATCAGCAGAGATGGAGCAGCAGCCGTCACTGCCGGGTATCAGCAGAGACGGAGCAGCAGCCGTCACTGCCGGGTATCAGCAGAGATGGAGCAGCCGTCACCGCCGGGTATAAGCAGAGACGGAGCAGCAGCCGTCACTGCCGGGTATCAGCAGAGACGGAGCAGCAGTCGTCACCGCCGGGTATAAGCAGAGATGGAGCAGCAGTCGTCACCGCCGGGTATAAGCAGAGATGGAGCAGCAGCCGTCACTGCCGGGTATCAGCAGAGACGGAGCAGCAGCCGCCGGGTATCAGCAGAGACCGAGCAGCAGCCGCCGGGTATAAGCAGAGACGGAGCAGCAGCCGTCACTGCCGGGTATAAGCAGAGACGGAGCAGCAGCCGTCACTGCCGGGTATAAGCAGAGACGGAGCAGCAGCCGTCACTGCCGGGTATCAGCAGAGATGGAGCAGCAGCCGCCGGGTATAAGCAGAGATGGAGCAGCAGCCGTCACTGCCGGGTATAAGCAGAGACGGAGCAGCAGCCGTCACTGCCGGGTATAAGTAGAGATGGAGCAGCAGCCGTCACCGCCGGGTATCAGCAGAGACGGAGCAGCAGCCGTCACTGCCGGGTATCAGCAGAGACGGAGCAGCAGCCGTCACTGCCGGGTATAAGTAGAGATGGAGCAGCAGCCGTCACCGCCGGGTATCAGCAGAGACGGAGCAGCAGCCGTCACTGCCGGGTATCAGCAGAGATGGAGCAGCCGTCACTGCCGGGTATCAGCAGAGATGGAGCAGCCGTCACCGCCGGGTATCAGCAGAGACGGAGCAGCCGTCACTGCCGGGTATCAGCAGAGACGGAGCAGCAGCCGTCACCGCCGGGTATCAGCAGAGACGGAGCAGCCGTCACTGCCGGGTATCAGCAGAGACGGAGCAGCAGCCGCCGGGTATCAGCAGAGACGGAGCAGCAGCCGTCACCGCCGGGTATAAGCAGAGACGGAGCAGCAGCCGTCACCGCCGGGTATCAGCAGAGACGGAGCAGCCGTCACTGCCGGGTATCAGCAGAGATGGAGCAGCCGTCACCGCCGGGTATAAGCAGAGACGGAGCAGCAGCCGTCACCGCCGGGTATCAGCAGAGACGGAGCAGCCGTCACTGCCGGGTATCAGCAGAGATGGAGCAGCCGTCACCGCCGGGTATAAGCAGAGACGGAGCAGCAGCCGTCACCGCCGGGTATCAGCAGAGACGGAGCAGCAGCCGTCACTGCCGGGTATCAGCAGAGATGGAGCAGCCGTCACCGCCGGGTATAAGCAGAGACGGAGCAGCAGCCGTCACTGCCGGGTATCAGCAGAGATGGAGCAGCAGCCGCCGGGTATCAGCAGAGACGGAGCAGCAGCCGTCACTGCCGGGTATCAGCAGAGACGGAGCAGCAGCCGTCACTGCCGGGTATCAGCAGAGATGGAGCAGCAGCCGTCACCGCCGGGTATCAGCAGAGACGGAGCAGCAGCCGTCACTGCCGGGTATCAGCAGAGATGGAGCAGCAGCCGCCGGGTATCAGCAGAGACGGAGCAGCAGCCGTCACTGCCGGGTATCAGCAGAGACGGAGCAGCAGCCGTCACCGCCGGGTATCAGCAGAGACGGAGCAGCAGCCGTCACTGCCGGGTATAAGCAGAGATGGAGCAGCAGCCGTCACTCCCGGGTATCAGCAGAGACGGAGCAGCAGCCGTCACTGCCGGGTATCAGCAGAGATGGAGCAGCAGCCGTCACTGCCGGGTATCAGCAGAGATGGAGCAGCAGCCGTCACTGCCGGGTATCAGCAGAGACGGAGCAGCAGCCGTCACCGCCGGGTATCAGCAGAGACGGAGCAGCAGCCGTCACCGCCGGGTATCAGCAGTGATGGAGCAGCAGCCGCCGGGTATCAGCAGAGACGGAGCAGCAGCCGCCGGGTATCAGCAGAGACGGAGCAGCCGTCACTGCCGGGTATCAGCAGAGACGGAGCAGCAGCCGTCACTGCCGGGTATCAGCAGAGACGGAGCAGCCGTCACTGCCGGGTATCAGCAGAGATGGAGCAGCAGCCGTCACCGCCGGGTATCAGCAGAGACGGAGCAGCAGCCGTCACTGCCGGGTATAAGCAGAGACGGAGCAGCAGCCGTCACCGCCGGGTATCAGCAGAGATGGAGCAGCAGCCGTCACCGCCGGGTATCAGCAGAGACGGAGCAGCCGCCACTGCCGGGTATAAGCAGAGACGGAGCAGCCGTCACTGCCGGGTATCAGCAGAGATGGAGCAGCAGCCGCCGGGTATCAGCAGAGACGGAGCAGCCGCCACTGCCGGGTATAAGCAGAGATGGAGCAGCCGTCACTGCCGGGTATCAGCAGAGATGGAGCAGCAGCCGTCACTGCCGGGTATCAGCAGAGATGGAGCAGCAGCCGTCACCGCCGGGTATCAGCAGAGACGGAGCAGCCGTCACCGCCGGGTATCAGCAGAGACGGAGCAGCAGCCGCCGGGTATCAGCAGAGACGGAGCAGCCGTCACTGCCGGGTATCAGCAGAGACGGAGCAGCAGCCGTCACTGCCAGGTATAAGCAGAGACGGAGCAGCAGCCGTCACCGCCAGGTATCAGCAGAGATGGAGCAGCAGCCGTCACCGCCGGGTATCAGCAGAGACGGAGCAGCAGCCGTCACTGCCGGGTATCAGCAGAGACGGAGCAGCAGCCGCCGGGTATCAGCAGAGATGGAGCAGCAGCCGTCACCGCCGGGTATCAGCAGAGATGGAGCAGCAGCCGCCGGGTATCAGCAGAGATGGAGCAGCAGCCGCCGGGTATCAGCAGAGATGGAGCAGCCGTCACTGCCGGGTATCAGCAGAGACGGAGCAGCAGCCGTCACTGCCGGGTATCAGCAGAGACGGAGCAGCAGCCGCCGGGTATCAGCAGAGACGGAGCAGCAGCCGTCACTGCCGGGTATCAGCAGAGACGGAGCAGCAGCCATCACTGCCGGGTATCAGCAGAGACGGAGCAGCCGTCACTGCCGGGTATCAGCAGAGACGGAGCAGCAGCCGTCACTGCCGGGTATAAGCAGAGATGGAGCAGCAGCCGTCACTGCCGGGTATCAGCAGAGATGGAGCAGCAGCCGTCACTGCCGGGTATCAGCAGAGACGGAGCAGCAGCCGCCGGGTATCAGCAGAGATGGAGCAGCAGCCGTCACTGCCGGGTATAAGCAGAGACGGAGCAGCAGCCGTCACCGCCGGGTATCAGCAGAGACGGAGCAGCCGCCACTGCCGGGTATAAGCAGAGACGGAGCAGCCGTCACTGCCGGGTATCAGCAGAGATGGAGCAGCAGCCGCCGGGTATCAGCAGAGACGGAGCAGCCGCCACTGCCGGGTATAAGCAGAGATGGAGCAGCCGTCACTGCCGGGTATCAGCAGAGACGGAGCAGCAGCCGTCACTGCCGGGTATAAGCAGAGACGGAGCAGCCGTCACCGCCGGGTATAAGCAGAGAAGGAGCAGCAGCCGTCACCGCCGGGTATCAGCAGAGACGGAGCAGCAGCCGTCACCGCCGGGTATCAGCAGAGACGGAGCAGCAGCCGTCACTGCCGGGTATCAGCAGAGACGGAGCAGCAGCCGTCACTGCCGGGTATAAGCAGAGATGGAGCAGCAGCCGCCGGGTATCAGCAGAGATGGAGAAGCAGCCGTCACCGCCGGGTATAAGCAGAGACGGAGCAGCAGCCGTCACCGCCGGGTATAAGCAGAGACGGAGCAGCAGCCGTCACTGCCGGGTATCAGCAGAGACGGAGCAGCAGCCGTCACCGCCGGGTATCAGCAGAGATGGAGCAGCCGTCACTGCCGGGTATCAGCAGAGACGGAGCAGCAGCCGTCACTGCCGGGTATCAGCAGAGACGGAGCAGCAGCCGTCACTGCCGGGTATAAGCAGAGACGGAGCAGCAGCCGTCACTGCCGGGTATCAGCAGAGATGGAGCAGCCGTCACTGCCGGGTATCAGCAGAGACGGAGCAGCAGCCGTCACTGCCGGGTATCAGCAGAGACGGAGCAGCAGCCGTCACTGCCGGGTATAAGCAGAGACGGAGCAGCAGCCGTCACTGCCGGGTATCAGCAGAGACGGAGCAGCAGCCGTCACTGCCGGGTATAAGCAGAGACGGAGCAGCAGCCGTCACTGCCGGGTATCAGCAGAGACGGAGCAGCAGCCGTCACCGCCGGGTATAAGCAGAGACGGAGCAGCCGTCACCGCCGGGTATCAGCAGAGACGGAGCAGCAGCCGTCACTGCCGGGTATCAGCAGAGACGGAGCAGCAGCCGTCACTGCCGGGTATCAGCAGAGATGGAGCAGCAGCCGCCGGGTATCAGCAGAGATGGAGCAGCAGCCGTCACTGCCGGGTATCAGCAGAGATGGAGCAGCAGCCGTCACCGCCGGGTATCAGCAGAGATGGAGCAGCAGCCGCCGGGTATCAGCAGAGACGGAGCAGCAGCCGCCAGCCTCTCACTCTGCTACATGGATGGGGGCAGGTTGGCCAATTCCAATCGAGCTGGGAAAACAGGAGGCTGGGAAATTAACGGATCTCCAGCTCTCCCCTAAACAACAAACAAAATTCAAGTAACGGAAAGGGAGGAGGTTGGATCTCAACAAGACCAAAGACTTAATGTCGCTGGTTGTAGGAGCTGCTTCCTCCATAGCCGCTGCCTCCTCATCCGCGTCTGTACCCACTGCCCCTGCGTCCTCCATAGCCGCTGCCTCCTCGTCCTTGTCTGTAGCCACCGCCCCGGCTTCCTCCATAGCCGCTGCCTCCTCGTCCGGGTCTGTAGCCACTGCCCCTGCTTCCTCCATAGCCGCTGCCTCCTCGTCCGGGTCTGTAGCCACTGCCCCTGCTTCCTCCATAGCCACCGCCTCCTCGTCCGGGTCTGTAGCCACTGCCCCGGCTTCCTCCGTAGCCACCGCCTCCTCGTCCGGGTCTGTAGCCACTGCCCCGGCTTCCTCCATAGCTGCTGCCTCCTCGTCCGGGTCTGTAGCCACTGCCCCTGCTTCCTCCGTAGCCGCTGCCTCCTCGTCCGGGTCTGTAGCCACTGCCCCGGCTTCCTCCGTAGCCGCTGCCTCCTCGTCCGCATCTGTAGCACCCGCCCCTGCGTCCTCCATAGCCGCTGCCTCCTCGTCCGGGTCTGTAGCCACTGCCCCGGCTTCCTCCGTAGCCGCTGCCTCCTCGTCCGGGTCTGTAGCCACCGCCCCGGCTTCCTCCATAGCCACCGCCTCCTCGTCCGGGTCTGTAGCCACTGCCCCGGCTTCCTCCATAGCCACCGCCTCCTCGTCCGGGTCTGTAGCCACCGGCCCTGCTTCCTCCATAGCCGCTGCCTCCTCGTCCGGGTCTGTAGCCACTGCCCCGGCTTCCTCCATAGCCGCTGCCTCCTCGTCCGCGTCTGTAGCCACTGCCCCGGCTTCCTCCATAGCCACCGCCTCCTCGTCCGGGTCTGTAGCCACTGCCCCGGCTTCCTCCATAGCCGCTGCCTCCTCGTCCGGGTCTGTAGCCACCGTCCGACCTTTTCTCGGCGTGCTCCACCCGGATCTGCCGCCCGTCCAGGGATTTCCCGTTCATCGCCTCCATCGTGTCATTGGTGTCCTCGAAAGTGATGAAGCCGAAACCGCGGGGCGCCAAGGTGTCTTTGTCTTTAATTACTCTCACCTCAGCGATCAGCCCGGACTTGGAGAAGACATCTTCCAGGGCCTGCTCGTCTGTGTCGAAGTTGAGGCCGCTGACGAACAACTTTGCTTCTTCAGTCATGGTGTTTGGAGATATCTGCCTGGGTCCCTGTTAGATTTGGCGCTGCTCCTTAAAGGTCCACATCCGCTGCTTTCCTCCGCATGCTGGCTCCTGGTTTTATTGTTAATGACAATCGATTAAGGGGCTGGTTTAGCACACTGAGCTAAATCGCTGGCTTTGAAAGCAGACCCAGGCAGGCCAGCAGCACGGTTCAATTCCCGTACCAGCCTCCCCGAACAGGCGCCAGAATGTGGCGACTCGGGACTTTTCACAGTAACTTCATTGAAGCCTACTCGTGACAATAAGCGATTTTCATTTCATTTCATTTTAATAAGAATAATCTTTGTTGTCACAAGTAGGCTGACATTAACACTGCAATGAAGTTACTGTGAGAATCCCCCAGTCGCCACATTCCGGAGCCTGTCCGGGTCACAGAGGGAGAATTCAGAATGTCCAATTCACCCAACAGCACGTCTTTCGGGACTTGTGGGAGGAAACCGGAGCACCCGGAGGAAACCCACGCAGACACGGAGAGAACGTGCAGACTCCGCACAGACAGTGACCCAAGCCGGGAATCGAACCTGGGACCCTGGCGCTGTGAAGTGACCACTGTGCGGCCCAACATGATCGTTGTCGCGATCATCATTACTGAGATGAGCGGCATACAATTCCAGATTTTGTTCAATTGAATCAAAATTCCAGCGGTTGCCGTGGGTGGGGTTTGATCCCCTTTGATGGCAGAACGGTATTTCACACTGGCCGGACAATTAACGGGGCAGGCAGTGTCAACTCGAGCGCTTCGGGGAGAGGCTGACGCTGCTCGGGGAGGGGGAGGGAGGGCACAGGCCTGGAGTTTCTAATGTACCGGGAGGGCGACGTGGACAGCCACTCACGAAGCTGCAGACCCGTGAAAAATAAATAGCAGCGGGAGAAACAACGCAAAGTGTGTCTGTGTTTATATTTATTTCAGCCTCGGACAGAACCAGAGGGGCTGGTTTAGCATAGGGCTAAATCGCTGGCTTTGAAAGCAGGCCAGCAGCATGGTTCAATTCCCGTAACAGCCTCCCCGAACAGGCGCCGGAATGTGGCGACTAGGGGCTTTTCACAGTAACTTCATTTGAAGCCTACTCGTGACAATAAGCCATTTTCATTTTCACTTTCTGCCACAGATTGAGGTTGGAACAAAGATGTAAAAAGTCCACCCGGCCAATGGGCCTCCCTCCCATCCCCGCCACCCGTACAGCCACCCGGGCAGCCAGCTGTATAAATCCACGCCCTGATTGGCCCCGAAATGGGCTGAATCACCGGCTCGACTGTCAAAGTCGGCAGCGGGCTCGCTGACTGTAATGTGGCGCGGGTTCACCATGAGGGTGGGGATGTGCGGCCAACGGCTTACCCCAGGATTTCAGCCTCTTCCGCACCCGGATCCCGCCCGAGCAACGGGAAATTGACGCCTTTGAGCCTGGCCGGTGCCCGTCTGAACAGTCCGTCCTGATGTTAAAATGGAACTCCAGTCATCCCCCAAATTGATCTAAAGAGTCACAGAGTCTTTACAGCACAGGAGGCTGCCCTTCGGCCCATCGTGTCCGTGTCGGCCATCAAGCACCTATCTATACTAACCCCATTTTCCAGCATTTGCTCCATTGCCCTTGTACGCTTTCTTTGCACCTTTTCAAGGGCTCGTCTAAATACTTCTTAAATGTTGTGAGGGTTCCCGCCTCCACCTCCCTTTTCAGGCGGCAAGTTCCACATTCCCACCTCCCTCTGGGTGAAAAGGCTTTTCCTCAAATCCCCTCCGAATCTCCTGCCCCTTACCTTAAATTCGATGCCCCCCCTGAGTTATTGACCCCCCTCTGCTAAGGGGGAAACGTTGCTTCCTGTCCCTCATCATTTGGAACCTTCTGCGTCATTATTCCAGATTTGATCTGAATTGAACTTAACTTCCCCCAGCTGCCATTGATGGGATTCGAACTTGTGTCTCTCGCCTGTCCCCTGACAGCATTAACCTGAGATCTGGGACCGTTACCACTCGGGCACCATTCCCCCTTCACACAATGGTGGCCTATAATACAAGAGCAGGGAGGTTATGTTGGAGCTGTATAAAACACTGGTTAGACCCCAGCTGGAGTACTGTGTGCAGTTCTGGTCACCTCACTATAGGAAGGGTGTGATCGCACTGGAGAGGGTGCAGAGGAGATTCACCAGGATGCTGCCTGGGCTGCAGAGTTTCAGCGATGAAGAGAGGCTGCATAGGGCTAGGGTTGTTTTGCCTGGAGTGGAGAAGGCTGAGGGGGGTGGGGTTCCCGATCGAGGTGGATAAAATTATGAGGGATGTGGACAGGGTGGATAGGAAGCAGCAGTTCCCCTTCGTTGAAGGATCAATAACGAGGGGGCACAATGCTAAGTTGAGGGGCAGGAGGTTGGTCGAGGATCTGAGGAAAATGTTTTCACCTAGAGGGTGGGGGGGGGGAATGTGGAATGTACTGTCTGGGGAGGGTAGTTCAAGCAGGAAACCCCACAACCTTTAAAAAGATGTCTGGAGGAGCTCCTGAAATGTCAGAATATTCACAGATATGGGCCAAGTGCTGGAAAGTGGGATTCGTGTGGATTGAGTGTAGTTTTGTCAGTGCAGGATTGGATGGGCTGAAGGGTCCCTTCTGTACTTTGAATGCTCAATCGCTCTGCCAAACTGGACACAATAGTCCAGCCGAAGCTTGCCGCACAAGCATTAACGTAACCCCCTTCCGTTTGCACTCAAAGCCCCGAGTAATAAGGTTTAAGAGTGCTGTCTGCTTTATTCACCAATCTCTGAGGTAATTTAGTGAATGGTCCCAGGTATGGAGGGATCGTCTTAGGAGCAAAGGTTAAACAGGTTGGGACTCTACTCATTGGAGTTTAGAACAATGAGAGGTGATCTCATTGAAACAGACAGGATTCTTAAGGAGCTTCACAGGGTAAATGCTGAGAGGATGTTTCCCCTCATGGGAGAGTCTAGGCCCAGAGGGCATCGTCTCAGAATAAAGCGGTACCAATTAAAGCTGAGATGAGGAGGAATTTCTCCTGAGGATTGTGAGTCTTTGGAACTGTGGGGACATTGGGGAACTGTGGGGACAACCGTGTATTTAAGGCTGAGATAGATTCTTGATCAGTGAGGGAGTCCAGGCTTACGGGGAAAGGGCAGCAAAGCGGACGTGCGGAATGTTAAACCAGCCATGATCCTATTGAAATGAGGAGCAGATTCAAAGGGCCGATCTCCAGTTCCTATTTCTGACGGTTCTTACGAGCACATCCTGCCACCTTCGAGGGTTTGCCCTCTACCCCCAGCTCCCCATCCCGGGGCCTCCAAGTTTTCAGGTGGCCCCGGAGGAGCCTGTGTTCCCCTTGCTGATGTGCGTTAATGTTTACGGTACGTGAGGTTTCGTTCCCCTCCTTGGTCTTTTGCGGGGGTATTTAAGGGATGCGGTTGGGGAGGTGGAGGGGGGGGGGATTGGTGGGGGGAGTGGAGGACGGAAAGTGGGGCCCGAGCCCCCGTGATCAGCCCCGATCGGGTTGAATGAGGGAAGTAGGCCAGACGGGCCGAATGGTCTACTTCCCCCACCCCCACGTCTGGCTGTTGAGGCAGAGAAATGGCTGACATTGTGCCGGGAGACATGACGGTAAAAGAGGCCAACAGCGAAAACAAAACTCTCCAAGGGCAACGGTGGCACAGTGGTTAGCACTGCTGCCGCACAGCACCAGGACCCGGGTTCAATTCCGGCCTCAGGTGACTGCACGTTCACCCCGTGTCAGCGTGGGTTTCCTCCGGGTGCTCCAGTTTCCTCCCACAGTCCAAAGACGTGCAGGTTAGGTGGATTGGCCAAGATAAATTTCCCCTTAGTGTCTAAAAGGATAGATGGGGTTCATAGAATTTACAGTGCAGAAGGAAGTCATTCGGCCCATCGAGTCTGCATTGGCTCTTGGAAAGAGCACCCTACTTAAGCCCTATCCCCATAACCCAGTAACCCCTTCTAACCTAAGGGCAATTTAGCCTGGCCAATCCACCTAACCTGCACGTCTTTGGACTGTGGGAGGAAACCGGAGCACCCGGAGGAAACCCACGCACACACGGGGAGGATGTGCAGACTCCACACAGACAGTGACCCAAGCCGGGAATCGAACCTGGGACCCTGGAGCTGTGAAGCCATTGTGCTATCCACAATGCTACCATGCTGCCCTGTTATGGGATTAGAGTGGGGGAGTGAGCCCACGGAGGGTGCTCTTTCGTAGGGTGGGTCCAGACTCGATGGGCCAAATGGCCTTCTTCTGCGCTGCAGGGATTCCATGAATAGCATTAAGTAATAGCACAGTGGGCTAAACAGCTGGCTTGTAATGTAGAATAAGGCCAGCAGCGCGGGTTCAATTCCCGTAACAGCCTCCCCGAACAGGTGCCGGAATGTGGCGACTAGGGGCTTTTCACAGTAACTTCATTTTGAAGCCTACTCGTGACAATAAGCGATTTTCATTTTTTTTCATTTCAATTCTAACTGACGGCAAGGTGGTGAAGGGTAAAAAGTAAGGAACTTCCGCAGTTTCGGCAGCGGTAATCCCGGGATCAACGCGTTTTGAATTTGATTCGCGAGCCTTGAAACTTGTGCCACTGTTCAAATAAGCGCAGAACTAAAGTCTCACTGGGTTAGATAAAGTTGGATTTTTAAAATAAATTTAGTGTACCCAATTAATTTCTTTTTCCCAATTAAGGGGCAATTTAGCGCGACCAATCCACCTACTCTGCACATTTTTGTGGGTTGTGGGGGCGAAACCCACTCAAACACGGGGAGAATGTGCAAACTGCACACGGACAGTGACCCAGAGCCGGGATCGAACCTGGGACCTCAGCGCCGTGAGGCAGCAGGGCTAACCCACTGTGCCACCGTGTTGCCCAGGTAAAGTTGTGTGAGGTAGAGTTTGCATAGGGTACAATCCAAATTGTGACCGATTTGTCTGTCGCCAGTTGAAGCCCATGGATGCTCCTGCGTCAAACCTTCTGTCGCACTGGCTGGTGGCGGGGGAGTTAACAGGAGCGGAGGGATCTCTGTGCCAAACGTTGAGGGGGGGGGGGGCTGCTCGAAAACCGCTGGCTGGGCACAGCAGAGGCCTTCGAAAACTGACACCTCGGTGTCTCTGCTGTGTGTCCCATGCCTCCTCCCATCCATCACCCTCCCGTGCTTGGCCACTGGTGCTGAGCCCGGGAATGCAGTGTGAAATGTCTCCGGAACGTGTCGAAAGGGAGGGAGAGAGAGCTGCATATTTAAGGGACAGACCATCTCCCCTCCCTCTGCCGCCCTGGTATGGGGACCGTGCAGCGGGCAGAGCTCCAGGTGCCAGTCCCATACGTGCTGGCGCTCCCCATCCAGCTCTGGGAGGGGGGAGAGATCCCCCGGACGGAGCTGGCCCTGGAGGGGCTGGGGATCCGGCCGGAGGAAGTCAGGGAAAGGCTGGTCCGCCTGGAGAGCCAGCGCACCCGGGTCAGGACGGCGCAGGGCCGCCTGAAGGAGCGGGTGCTGTGGGCGGCGGAGGTCAGTCTGCAGGTGCGGGACCCGCGCACCGGCGGCACCCAGGAGATCCGCTGCGGCAGCGAGGGGCGGCCCGATAGGAGCTTTTTCCGCACTCGTGTGGAGCTGCGTCCGTGGATCAGCAGGACCCAGGTGGACTGGCTCACGGAAGCAGGTAAGGGGGGGGGGGGGGAGCTCCCCTTTTCCAAGGAGTTACAGATTCTCCAATCTACCCTCGTAACTGCACTTCCTCATCCCTGGGACCATGTGTGTCAGAGTCAGTGTGAGTGTGTGTGTCTGTGTGTGTGAATACTGTGTGTGAATACTGTATGTGAGTGTGCGTGTGACTGTGTGTGAATGTTGTGTGTGTGCGTGTGACTGTGTGTGAATACTGTGTGTCTGTCAGTGTAACTGTGTGTGTGAATACTGTGTGAGTGAGTGTGACTGCGTGTGAATACTGTGCGTGTGTGTAACTGTGAATACTGTGTGTCTGTCAGTGTAACTGTGTGTGTGAATACTGTGTGTGCGTGTGACTGTGTGTGAATGCTGTGTGTGTAACTGTGTGAATACTGTGTGTGTCTGTCAGTGTAACTCTGTGAATACTGTGTATGTGCGTGTGACTGTGTGTGAATGCTGTGTGTGCGTGTGACTGTGTGTGTGAATGCTGTGTGTGTGCGTGTGACTGTATGTGTGAATGCTGTGTGTGTGCGTGTGACTGTGTGTGTGAATGCTGTGTGTGTGCATGTGACTGTATGTGTGAATACTGTGTATGTGCGTGTGACTGTGTGTGTGAATGCTGTGTGTGTGTGAATGCTGTGTGTGCATGTGACTGTATGTGTGAATTCTGTGTGTGCGTGTGACTGTGTGTGTGAATGCTGTGTGTGTGCGTGTGACTGTGTGAATACTGTGTGTGTGCGTGTGACTGTGTGAATACTGTGTGTGTCTGCTTGTTACTGTGTGTGAACACTGTGAGTGAGTGTGACTGTGTGTGAATACTGTGTGTGTTTTGCGTGTTACTGTGTGTGTGTGAATACTGTGTGTGAGTGAGTGTGACTGTGTGTGAATACTGTGTGTGTCTGCTTGTTACTGTGTGTGTGAATACTATGTGAGTGAGTGTGACTGTGTGTGTGAATACTGTGTGTTTGTGTTTGTTCCTGTGCGTGTGTGAATACTATCTGTGAGTGTGACTGTGTGTGTGAATACTGTGTGGGTCTGTGCGTGTTACTGTGTGTGAATACTGTGTGAGTGAGTGTGACTGTGTGTATGAATACTGTGTATGTCTGGGAGTGTGACTGTGTGTGAATACTGTGTGAGTGAGTGTGACTGTGTATGTCTGTGAGTGTTACTGTGTGTGAATACTGTGTGAGTGAGTGTGACTGTGTATGTCTGTGAGTGTTACCGTGGGCGCGATTCTCCCAAAGGGAGACAAAACGCCGACGCCGGAGTGAAAACCGGAGTTTCACTCCGGCGTCGGAGGCCGCTCCTCACCCCCTATTCTCCCACCCCCAGGGGGCTAGGAGCAGCGGTGCGTCAATCTCACGCGCCGGGCCTTGACACCCGCATCAAAGCGGCGCTGCCTGAATGACGCGGCCGGCGGCGCCTAAATGACATCACCCGCGCATACGTAGTTTGCCGTCCTCCCCTCCGCTGCCCCGCAAGACATGGAGGATTGATCTTGCGGGGCGGCGGAGGGAAAAGAGTGCGTCTTTGAGAGACGCCGGCCCAACGATCGGTGGGCACCGATCGCGGGCCAGACCCCTCCTGAGCACCCCCCTGTTGCTCGATCCTCCCTCCGCCCCCCACAGGCCCCACACTCACCGGTCGCCCGCTGTTCACGCCGGCAGCGACCAGGTGTGGTTGGCGCCGGCGTGAACCGGTCGGATTAGGCAGGCCGCTCGGCCCATCCGGGCTGGAGAATCGGCGCTCGACCGGAGCGGCGATTCTCCGAGCGGCCTGTCGCAAAACGCGACACGCCGATTTGGGGGGTGGGGGGGGGGGAGAATCGCGTGCGGGTGCCAGGGCGGCGTGGCGTGAATCGCCCGCCACTCCCGTGATTCTCCCCCCGGCGTGGGGGTCGGAGAATCGCACCCTGTGTGTGTGTCTGTGTGCATACACACTCCGCGGCCTGCGGTGGCCGTGCTTTACAACATGGCACTGGCTGTGCGCGGACCCGGCCTGCCAAAACCTGCCCCACTGTAACCCCCCCCCCCCACCGCCCAGACCAGTCCCCCCAGTCCCTGTCCGCGGATCGGCTTCCCCCCCTCGACTGTGACCGGGGGCAGGGCATGGGGGCGGGGCCTCAGGGCCGGAGCATCGGGGGCGGAGCATCGGGGGGCGGGGGCGGAGCCTCAGGACGCGGAGCCTCGGGGGGTGGAGCCTCAGGACGCGGAGCCTCAAGGCCGGAGCATCGGGGGCGGAGCCTCAAGGCCGGAGCATCGGGGGGCGGAGCCTCAAGGCCGGAGCATCGGGGGCGGAGCCTCAAGGCCGGAGCATCGGGGGGCGGAGCCTCAAGGCCGGAGCATCGGGGGCGGAGCCTCAAGGCCGGAGCATCGGGGGCGGAGCCTCAAGGCCGGAGCATCGGGGGGCGGAGCCTCGGGGGGCAGAGCCTCGGGGGGCGGAGCATCGGAGCCTCAAAGCCGGAGCATCGGGGGGCGGAGCCTCGGGACACGGAGCCTCGGGGGGTGGAGCCTCAGGACGCGGAGCCTCGGGGGGCGGAGCCTCGGGGGGCGGAGCCTCAGGACGCGGAGCCTCGGGGGGCGGAGCCTCAGGACGCGGAGCCTCGGGGGGCGGAGCCTCGGGAGCCTCAGGACGCGGAGCCTCGGGAGCCTCAGGACGCGGAGCCTCGGGGGGCGGAGCCTCAGGACGCGGAGCCTCGGGGGGCGGAGCCTCAGGACGCGGAGCCTCGGGGGGCGGAGCCTCGGGAGCCTCAGGACGCGGAGCCTCGGGCCGTCCAGACTGCGTGCGGTGCGCTCCCCAACGTTTTTGAGGCGGTGGAGCATCGCAAAAACGCACCGCCCCCTGATTCCGACATAAAAACGCAATCTCCGGCCGATCACCGAATGTGATTCTGGCGTCGGTGATCGGAGAATCCAGCTGTGTGTGTGTTAGAGACTGTGTCTGTGAATGTGTGTGAGTCTGTGAGAGTGAGTGTGTGAGAAAGTGAGTGAGAGAGTGAGAGTGTGTCTGAGAGTGTGAGTGAAAGAGTGAGTGAGTGTGTCTGAGAGTGTGAGTGAGAGAGTGTGAGTGAGTGTGTGCGTGAGTGTGTGAGTGTGTGTGTGTGTGTGAGTGAGTGAGAGTGTGTGTGTGTATGAGTATGAGTGTGTGTGAGAGTGTGTGTGTGTGAGTATGAGTGAGTGAGTGAGAGTGTGTGTGTATGAGTATGAGTGTGTGTGAGAGTGTGTGTGTGTGAGTATGAGTGAGTGAGTGAGAGTGTGTGTGAGTGTGTGTGTGTGTGAGTGAGTATGAGTGTGTGTGTGTGTGAGTGAGTGTGAGTGAGTGTGTGTGTGAGTGAGTGTGTGTGTGTGTGTGTGTGAGTGAGTGTGAGTGAGTGTGTGTGAGTGTGTGTGTGTGTGTGTGTGAGTGAGTGAGTGAGTGTGTGTGTATGAGTATGAGTGTGTGTGAGAGTGTGTGTGTGTGAGTATGAGTGAGAGTGAGTGAGAGTGTGTGTGAGTGTGTGTGTGTGTGAGTGAGTATGAGTGTGTGTGTGTGTGAGTGTGAGTGAGTGTGTGTGAGTGTGTGTGTGTGTGTGTGTGAGTGAGTGAGTGAGTGTGTGTGTATGAGTATGAGTGTGTGTGAGAGTGTGTGTGTGTGAGTATGAGTGAGAGAGTGTGAGAGTGTGTGTGAGTGAGAGTGTGTGTGTGTGAGTATGAGTGAGTGTGTGAGTATGAGTGTGTGAGTGAGTGTGTGTGTGTGAGTGAGTGAGTGAGAGTGTGTGTGTGTATGAGTGTGAGAGTGTGTGAGTGAGTGTGTGTGAGAGTGTGTGAGTATGAGTGTGTGTGAGAGAGTGAGTGAGTGAGAGTGTGAGTGTGTGTGAGTATGAGTGTGTGTGAGTGAGTATGAGTGTGTGTGAGTGTGAGTGTGTGTGAGTGTGTGTGAGTGTGTGTGAGTGTGTGTGTGAGTGAGAGAGTGTGTGTATGAGTATGAGTGTGTGTGAGAGTGTGAGTGAGAGTGTGTGAGTATGAGTGTGTGTGAGTGTGTGTGAGTGTGTGTGAGTGTGTGTGTGTGTGTGTGTGTGAGAGTGTGTGTGTGTATGAGTATGAGTGTGTGAGAGTGTGTGTGTGTGAGTATGAGTGTGAGTGAGAGTGTGAGTGAGAGAGTGTGAGTGAGAGAGTGTGAGAGTGTGTGTGAGTGAGTGTGAGAGTGAGTGTCTCAGCAGTTGCAGTGTGTGTCAGAGCTGCTGAAGCTGGACGTCTCTGGGTGACCCGGTGTGTCTGCTGCTCTTTCAGATGGAGCTGCAGAGGGACCTCCGGTGGGTGTGGAGCTCATCGTTCAGACCGCGTCCGACTCCCCCTTCCTTGGGAAGGAAGCCAAGGAGCAGCAGAGTGGCTGAAAGCCCCCAGCCCGACACCGCCTTCCACAGGATTCCTCCAGGGTCCCGACAGAGGAAAAATAAATGAAACCGCAATTCTGCTGGACCTGCCATGCGAAGGCTGAGGGGACACCTCGATCACCTCCAGACTCGTCAATTCCAGCGTGCTGCCCATCGCCCTCCCTCATTCCACCCGCTGTAATCTGCCGTTCATCCGAAACTCGGCTGCCCCATGTCCCAGCCTGCAGCACCCTCGCTCCTTCATCACCCCCACCGCCCCTTCATCACCCCCACCGTCCCCCTCCCCCCCCTCCCCATTCTGTTCACTGAACCACACCGGCTCCCAGTCCAACAACTCAACCTTAACGTTCCTGATCCTTGTTTTCCAATCCCTCCCTTGTCTCGCGACTCCCACCTCCCCCATCGCTCCACCACGAGTGGTCATGCCTTCCGCTGCCTGGGCGTCCCTCCTCCCCTTCCCTCTCGACTCCCCTCCCCTGCCTCCACCCCACCCCCAAGCCCTGGAATTCACTCCCTAAACCTTTCTCTGCCCCCTCCCCTCTTTATCTGATAATGGGCAGCATGGTAGCACAGTGGATAGCACTATGGCTTCACAGCGCCAGTGTCCCAGGTTCGATTCCCGGCTTGAGTCACTGTCTGTGTGGAGTCTGCACGTTCTCCCCGTGTCTGCGTGAGCTTCCTCCGGGTGCTCCAGTTTCCTCCCGCAGTCCAAAGACGTGCAGGTTAGGCGGATTGGCCGTGATAAATTGCCCTTAGTGACCAAAAAGGTTAGGAGGGGTTATTGGGTTACGGGGATAGGGTGGAAGTGAGGGCTAAAGTGGGTCGGTGCAGACTCAGTGGGCCGAATGGCCTCCTTCTGCACTGTATGTTCTATGTTCCATGTTCCATGATTCTTAAAACCCACCACCTCCACCCAGCTAATGGTCACCTGCCCGAAACGCCGGGTGCACCAGGCAATTCCCTGGGGCTGCCGGAAGGTTCTGTTGGTTGGCTTCCCTCTGGCAGGTGGCGGTGCCCAGGCCGGGTGGGGGGTGGGGGGCTGAAGCAGGAGCTAGGTGGTGTTGGATGGATAGGCCTGAGGCCTAGGCTGTTACCCAGAGAGGGCCCCCAGCTGGTAGGGAGACAGAGGATGTTTGGTCAGCACCGAATCACCCTCCTCAACCAACACCTCCCACCCCCCCCCCCCCCCCCCCACCCCCCTTACCCTTCATTACGAGGAGCCCCAAACACCAGAGATACCATTCTGGTTGTGACAAGGTAACACACCTCACATATGCACCAACATGGGGAACAAAGGGAGCCAGCCCTTTGAAGGGGAACGTGCTAAAATGGAAGATTATGAACCCGTGCATCCCTCTCTCCGCTGTGCTTCCAGTCCGGTCTTTTAGCCCCAATCCCAGTTTTCCGAGATTGGGAATATAGGACACAGGGTTGGGATCACCAGCCAGCACTCCCAGCCAAACGCACTCCCGGGTGGCTGGCCGAGCAACATTGCACCACACGGATCAGGGGCAGGAACATAGACCACTCAGCCCCTCCAGCCTGCTGCACCATTCAATAAGTTCACGGCTGATCTGACTGTAACCTCAACTCCACATTCCCGCCGACCCCCCGATAACCTTTCTTGCTTATCAAGATTCTATCCGGCTCTGCCTTCAAAATATTCACAGTCTCTGCTTCCACTGCCCTTTGAGGAAGAGAGTTCCAAAGACTCACAACCCTCTGCCTTAAATGGACAAGTTGTTACTTTTAAAGTGACTTTAATTTCTACATTCTCCCACAAGAGGAAACATCCTTTCCACATCCACCCTGTCAAGGCCCCTCAGGATCTTATACGGTTCAATCAAGTCACCTAAACTCCATTGGACACCAGCCCAGCCTGTCCAATCGTTCCTCATAAGACCAGCCCCAATTCCAGGTATGAGTCCAGTAAACCTTCTCTGAACTGCTTCCAACACATTGACATCATTCCTTAAATGAGAGCAATACTGTACACAGTGCTCCAGATGTGGTCTCACTAATCTCCTGTATAACTGAAGCATAACCTCCCTACTTTTGTAATCAAATCAGCCACGAGATTGTTACTTGAAGCTTTTCCACAAATGTACTTGTCTGATTGGTGCCACGAGAATAAAAGACCAAACGGTGTTGGAAACCTTTATCCTTTCTTTGTGTTTTCTCTGGCTAACCCTCAGCTGGCTCATCGGGTACAGTTCAGTAAGCCCCCCACCCCTACCGCGTGGCGCACACAGATTCTTTTTACCCAAGTTACACCTGCTATATAAAAACCAATTGTTATTGGAGAGCGTGACCGTCGATTCACCGGTGGGCCGGATGGGTTGAGTTGGTTAAACACCCAATTGTTGACTGGTTCCCAAGAGGAGGTGCACTCACCCCCCCGTCCATCCACCGGCAAAGGTGTGCTCAGTGAGGGGGGAGAGGGGGTGGAATGACCACCTGCCCCACAGCCTTTCCGCTTGGGGGTCAGGAATCATCACAGGGACCCATGAAATTACTCCCATCTTCCACAGTACTCCATTTCCAAAATGGCTTCCCAGAGCGCATTGCGAGCTCAAGTGGCCACCTCAGCACCCTCATCCGTCGCCATTTCAGCAGACTTTTCACCGCCTTCCTTTCCCCTCGGACGCCTCCATGGGCAGGCCAGGGAAGACGAAAGTTACTGAAGGGCGGGCTTTGACTCCATGGTTTAGACAAAGGATCTGACAATCCCACTGAACGGTACATTAAGAACAACTTTTGCAGCGCAATTAAGTTATGCTGATGTGGGAGACGGAGGACCTCTCAACCCCAAATAAAAGTGTTCGAGAGGGTATCTCAAGTTCATGAATGGGCACAGCCAGTTGGTTCTGCGACCGAGCAAACACTGGAGGAGAAGGCAAGGGGGTGGAATTCTGGGGAAATGGTGACTGACTGTGACAAGGAATGGCAACGTGATCTCCCAGTGCATTCTGGGAAGCTGAGAAGCCATGTTGGAAAGGGCAGGGAGAGAACGGTTTCCCTGGATAGAAGCCGCCTCTCAATAAAGATGATTCGAACCTCGGTTTTGCGCCCTCCAAGTTTCTCAATTCGATGCACTGACCTGAAGGGGTGGCAGTCAGGAGAGGGGGATGGTTGTAGAGCTGGGTCGGGGCCGGGTGGTGGGGAGGATTGAGGCCCCCATGGTGGTTGGATTGACGAAGAAATTTGCTCCTCGGATCTTGAACACAGATCTGAGACCACGCCTGCAACTGAGTGCCCTCACCAGCAACGAATCAAGGGCCCGCTTGACTAGGCCGAGGCCTCCCCATCTGTTGTCATAGGCAACCTAAGGGATGATGCCGGGAGCTGTCTGCCCTCAAAAGCCTGGGTTATGAGCCATCCGAACCTGGAGGTTTGCTGCTCTTCAGTCCCACTATTTTCTCCATTATTGTCGTTTTGCTGATGTTAATTGTTGAGGATCCTTGGGTCCCTGATGTATTTCCTTGCGGCCTTGCTAATCCCTCCCTCTCCTGGACGCGGAGCAACCATTCAGCATTTCCATCACTTCCTTATTTTCACAGATAATATCCCCGTTATCCGTTTACCGTGGACCCCTTTTCCTGAATATAATTGTTACATATTTTGGGTTCATTTTTAAATCCCCGCTAATTTCTTGTCATGCTCCATTTCAGCTACCCTTTCGCTCTTTGCTGTTCATTGCATCTTTCCCATCCCTCAAGATCTGTGATTTACTTATTTATATCTTTTTTCTTTCAGTTTTAGGCTGTGTCTTACCTTTTCACTTAGCCAGGGCTGGTTTAAGAAAAAAATCTTTCCTGGGGGAAGTGGGGTGTCCCTGGCCGGGCCCAGTATTTGTTGCCCGTCCCTAGTTGCCCCTTGAGAAGGTGGTGGGTGAGCCACCATCTTGAACCGGCTGCAGTCCCTGTGTGGTGTGGGTAACACCCACAGTGCTGTCAGGGAGGGAGGGCCAGGATTGTGACCCAGCGACAGTGAAGGAACGGCCGATATATTTCCCAGTCAGGATGGTGAGTGTGGGGCTCGGAAGGGGGGAACTTGCAGGTGGTGGAGTTCCCCATATGTCTGCTGCCCCCTTGTCCTTCTAGATGGTAGAGTGTGGTGGATGCAGGAATTTCAGATATATCTTACTGTATCATAGAATTTACAGTGCAGAAGGAGGCCATTCGGCCCATCGAGTCTGCACCGGCTCCTGGAAAGAGCACCCTACCCAAGGTCAACACCTGCACCCTATCCCCATACCCCAGTAACCCCACCCAACACTAAGGGCAATTTTGGACACTAAGGGCAATTTATCCTGGCCAATCCACCTAACCTGCACATCTTTGGACTGTGGGAGGAAACCGGAGCACCCGGAGGAAACCCACGCACACACGGGGAGGATGTGCAGACTCCGCACAGACTCCGTACAGGCGCCGGAATGTGGCGACTAGGGGCTTTTCACAGTAACTTCATTTGAAGCCTACTTGTGACAAGAAGCGATTTTCACATTTCATTAATTCAAGCAGAAGAAAGCAGTGGCCTGTGCCTTTAATTCAAGCAGAAGAAAGCAGTGGCCTGTGCCTTTAATTAAAGCACAGTAAGAAGTCTTACAATACCAGGTTAAAGTCCAACAGGTTTGATTCAAACACAAGCTTTCGGGGCGCAGCTCCTTCCTCAGGTTCTTTAATTCAAGCAGCAGATTCCAGGGGGCAGTGCTGTTTGTGGCTGGTGATTGCAGACGGGCCACTTGCAATGATGACTCAGTTTGATTGATTTGGCTGGCGGCCAACGGATTGGCCCAAAAGGTTGGGGTTCTGCCCGGTAACAGGCAGTGATTGGACCTGATCCCACTGGAATGTTCCAGTTGGATTTCAGTTTTCATTCTGGCGGCTTGACGAAGGGATCTAACGAACTGTCTGCAGCAAAGATCCAACTGTGGGGGCTGACTCTCTCTTTCCAGCAAGTGTGGGTGTCGTTCTCTTGAGGCTGTAGAGGCCCGAAGTCAAACCACAAGCTGCAAGCAAGGTTCGTGTGTCTCCACAGAAAGATCGAGGCCTGAACGGAACCTCGAGCTGAAGGCCCATTTTGATGAGAAGCAAAGGGCCTCTCCAGAAAGCCTGTTACCCGCGAGTATTGCATTCTCTAACCTGCGGTTCCCCTAATAAATGGCTCTGCAAAGTTGACCATAACCGCTGTGAACCAGAGGCTTTGATCGACCAGCGCCTCAGTGCAACTTGATCCTTGTGGAATACTTTAAATACCATTGCACTGTCTGTGACGGCTATTTTGAAATGTTTTGTTGATTGTATTGGATCACCGCACGTTTGTGCCACGTGTACGTAGAGAACTGAATATTATCGCACTCCATGCAACGGCCATTTTGAAACTTTGTGAGGAATGGCCTTTCAGATATCTTACGGATAAAGTTTATGTTTTGCAAAGAAAAACAACCACGTTCTGAGGCGACCGCCGGCTGTTCGGCCAGGTGGGGCCTCGTCCGCGGTGAGTGACGGAAGTGGCGCTGTTCTCCTTTCACTCAGCGCCTGGGCTCACACAGGGAGGTTGGACAAGTGGGTGTGGTATCGGAGGTGAGCCGGTGTCCACGGGGATCCTCCTCCCCCCCCCCCCCCCGAACCACCAACTCCCACAAGCAGACAGGGCCCTCGGGAGACGAGGGCGAGAAGCAGCACCAAAAGGTAGGGATTGAAAAGTAGTTTAATAGTATTTACAACAGGATTATGTGCGTCGAGCTTTCCCTTCACATTGTGAATTCATCCCAAAGCCCCCAACGCCCACAAATGCAGAGGGGGGGGGGAAGGAGAGAGAGAGAGTGAGTGGGGGAAAGAGAGAGAGTGGGGGAAAGAGAGAGAGTGGGGGAAAGAGAGAGAGTGGGGGAAAGAGAGTGGGGGAAGGAGAGAGAGAGTGGGGGAAAGAGAGAGAGTGGGGGAAAGAGAGTGGGGGAGAGAGAGAGTGGGGGAAAGAGAGTGGGGGAAAGAGAGAGAGTGGGGGAAAGAGAGAGAGTGGGGGAAAGAGAGAGAGTGGGGGAAAGAGAGAGAGTGGGGGAAAGAGAGTGGGGAAGGATAGAGAGTGGGGGGAAGAGAGAGAGAGTGGGGGAAAGACAGTGGGGGAAAGAGAGAGAGTGGGGGAAAGAGAGAGAGTGGGGGAAGGAGAGAGAGTGGGGGAAAGAGAGAGAGAGAGTGGGGGAAAGAGAGTGGGGGAAGGAGAGAGAGTGGGGGAAGGAGAGAGAGTGGGGGAAGGAGAGAGAGTGGGGGAAGGAGAGAGAGTGGGGGAAGGAGAGAGAGAGTGGGGGAAGGAGAGAGAGTGGGGGAAGGAGAGAGAGTGGGGGAAGGAGAGAGAGTGGGGGAAGGAGTGAGAGTGGGGGAAGGAGAGAGAGTGGGGGAAGGAGAGAGAGTGGGGGAAGGAGAGAGAGTGGGGGAAGGAGAGAGAGTGGGGGAAGGAGAGAGAGTGGGGGAAGGAGAGAGAGTGGGGGAAGGAGAGAGTGGGGGAAAGAGAGTGGGGGAAGGAGAGAGAGTGGGGGAAAGAGAGAGGGGAAGGAGAGAGAGTGGGGGGAAGGAGAGAGGGGGGAAGGAGAGAGAGTGGGGGAATGGAGAGAGAGAGTGGGGGAAAGAGAGAGAGAGTGGGGGAATGGAGAGAGAGAGTGTGGGAATGGAGAGAGAGAGTGGGGAATGGAGAGAGAGAGTGGGGGAAGGAGAGAGAGAGAGGGGAACGCGGAGAGAGTGGGGGAAGGAAAGAGAGAGTGGGGGAAGGAGAGAGAGTGGGGGAAGGAGAGAGAGTGGGGGAAGGAGAGAGAGAGAAGGGGGAAGGAGAGAGAGAGAGGGGGAAGGAGAGAGAGAGAGGTGGAAACTAGAAAATAGGAAGAAGAGAAGAGGGGAGTAGGAGAGAGAGAAGAGAGAGGAGGGGAAGGGGAGAGAGAGAGGGAAAGCGGGGGAAGAGAGAGAGGGGGGGAAGAGAGGGGGAAGAGAGAGGGGAAGAGAGAGCGGAGAAGGAGAGAGGAAGAAGGGAGAGAGTGGGGGAGAGAAAGGGAGGAGGCTGTAGAGAGGAGGGAGGGGGAGGAGGGGGGGAGGGGGAGAGGAGGGATTGAGTGCTGATGGCTGGTTGGTTTAAATGATACAAGAAATTTCATTGCCCCAAATGGACACACAGTTTGTTGTGGAATCTCTTCCACCGTCCGCCAGCCTGAAGACTTCAACTCAATCGCGTGTAATTCCCAGTCCGTGAGGGGGTGAGGGATGGGCACCAGCAGAGCGGCTATAAGCGGAGGCTTCGTCTTTACCTCGTTCTCCCCTTGCTGGTTGGCGGTTTCCGAGATCCTGGACAGGCTGCTGGAGGCCCTCGCGGAGAGGGTGTGTGTGACCCATTCTCGGGGGTGAGGGGTGGTTGTCGGATGAAGGAGGGCCTCTGGAACTGCAGTTCACAGTCGATCAGCCGCTCAGCAGCCATTTGGTAAATCTGGAGGGGGTTGCGGAAGGGAGAGAGACAGAGGGAGAAACGTCAATGAAGGGAGCAGGACCAAGATGAGGTGGGGTGGATGGATCGAGATAACCAAACTGGTGAGAGGCTTCCCAAGATTTGGAGTGGCGGGGGCAATGTCCCGTCTGGAGCTCTTACACACCAGGATCGTCATGGAAAACAAATGTGTGGGGTGGGGTGGGGTGGAGCAGAACAGGTGACCTTCCTTCGATTCCCCTCCTTTACATGTGCCGCATTGTAGCACAGTGGTTGGCACTGTGGCTTCACAGAGCCAGGGTCCCAGTTTCGATTCCCGGTTTGGGTCACAGTCTGTGCGGAGTCTGCACATCCTCCCCGTGTCTGCGTGGGTTTCCTCCGGGTGCTCCGGTTTCCTCCCACAAGTCCCGAAAGACGTGCTGTTAGGTGAATTGGACATTCTGAATTCTCCCTCTGTGACCCGGACAGGCTCCGGAATGTGGCGACTGGGGGATTCTCACAGTAACTTCATTGCAGTGTTTTAAAAAAAATTTAGAGTACCCAATTAATTTTTCTCCAATTAAGGGGCAATTTAGCATGGCCAATTTACCTACCCTGCACATCTTTGGGTTGTGGGGGAGAAACCCACGCAGACACGGGAAGAATGTGCAAACTCCACACGGACAGTGACCCAGAGCCGGGATCGAACCTGGGACCTCGGCGCCGTGAGGCCACAGTGCCAACCCACCGCCACCGTGCTGCCCCTTCACTGCAGTGTTAATGTAAGCCTACTGGTGACAATAATAAAGATTTTTAAAAAAATTACACATCCAGCCCCAACTCCCCCAACACCATGGCACACAATTTGTTGCCCGTCCCTAATTGCCCCTTGGGAAGGTGGTGGGTGAGCCGCCATCTTGAACCGGCTGCAGTCCCTGTGTGGTGTGGGTAACACCCACAGTGCTGTCAGGGAGGGAGGGCCAGGATTGTGACCCAGCGACAGTGAAGGAACGGCCCGATATATTTCCCAGTCAGGATGGTGAGTGTGGGGCTCGGAGGGGGAACTTGCAGGTGGTGGAGTTCCCCATGTGTCTGCTGCCCCCTTGTCCTTCTAGATGGTAGAGGTGGTGGGTTTGGAAGGTGCTGTGGAAGGAGCCTTGGTGAGTGGCTGCGGTGCATCTTATAGATGGTACACACACTGCTGCCGCTGTGCGTCGGTGGTGGAGGGAGTGAATGTTTGTGGATGGGGTGCCGATCAAAGCGGGGCTGCTTTGTCCTGGATGTGTCGAGCTTCTCGAGTGTTGTCGGAGCCGCACTCACAAATTGATTACCAAGTAAGGAGGTTATACTTCAGTATACAGGACATTGGTGAGACCACGTCTGGAGCACTGTGTACAGTATTGCTCTCATTTAAGGAATGATGTCAATGTGTTGGAAGCAGTTCAGAGAAGGTTTACTGGACTCATACCTGGAATTGGAGGCTGGTCTTATGAGACATGATTGGACAGACTGGGCTGTGTCCGATGGAGTTTAGGTGACTTGATTGAACCGTATAAGATCCTGAGGGGCCTTGACAGGGTGGATGTGGAAAGGATGTTTCTCTTGTGGGAGAATCTAGAAATTGGAGTCACTTTAAAAGCTAAAACTTGCCCATTTAAGGCAGAGGAGAACTTTTTCTCTCAGAGGGTTGTGATTCTTTGGAACTCTCTTCCTCAAAGGGCAGTGGAAGCAGAGTCTGAATATTTTGAAGGTAGAGCCGGATAGAATCTTGATAAGCAAGGGGGTGAAAGGTTATCGGGGGGTCGGCGGGAATGTGGAGTTGAGGTTACAATCAGATCAGGCAGGAACTTATTGAATGGTGGAGCAGGCTCGAGGGGCTGAGTGGCTTCTCCCTCTGCTCCCTGTTTGTATGCAGTTCGCAGTTGACCCTGAGGGACGATATGCTAATTCTCCAAGGTGCCACAACATTTACTCCTGCTGTGTTATCTGCGACAAAGTCAGAGGTTTAACTCCAAACCCAGTGGCCAGACCTGACTGGATTGCGAGAATATTCTAACACAGCGGGCAGAGGTGACATGTTGGGCTGTCAGATGGCTGACCCTCACATAAACAACAGGGGTATTAATAATAATCTTTATTATTGTCACAAGTAGTCTCACATTAACACTGCAATGAAGTTACTGTGAAAAGCCCCCAGTCGCCACATTCCGGCGCCTGTCCGGGTCACAGAGGGAGAATTCAGAATGTCCAATTCACCTCACAGCACGTCTTTCGGGACTTGTGGGAGGAAACCGGAGCACCCGGAGGAAACCCACACAGACACGGGGAGGATGTGCAGACTCCGCACAGACAGTGACCCAAGCCGGGAATCGAACCTGGGTCCCTGGAGCTGTGAAGCAACTGTGCTAACCACTGTGCTACCGTGCCGTCAACCTCCCCCCAGTGCCACTTCCACTCCCCGGGGACAAGTCCAGGCTGGCAATCTTACTCGATGGTCTGTGTACAGCCCAGGTAGGGCCTACAAAACTCTGGTGGGCCAACGGAGCCTGCGTGGACTTGTTTTTTGTTGCTTTGGATGCTGCACAACTCTGAACAGGGTTTGTGCGGCCTTTACGGGCCCTGCAAACATCTGACAGAGCTGCGCCTGATGGGGCCTACACAAACCAATCGGGACTTCTATACAGAGTCCGCCTGATCTTGACAGTGCCAACGCGAACCTGGCAGGGCCTGTGCAACTTAAGCTTAGGCGACTGGACTCGTGTCAATGCGACTGGGCCCACTCCCACGCGGCCTGACCTATGTGAACCTGGCTGGACCAATACGAACCAGGTTCGGCCTTTGGAAACCCAATGAGTCCCTCTTTGGTCTTTAAGCCGGCCGGAGCTCCGGGACTCTGGAGGAAAGCAGCCGAAACTCTACTGATACTGAGGACGGGAGGATCCCAGTGAGGCCGAAGTAACCCAATAACACCCCCAGGGCCTGTGGGAACACCAGCATAATGGATCTATGCTACTGCCAGACTTCAGTAACGATAGTCCGCAGGGCAAACCCCGCCCCACCTCCTCCTCCAAAAACCTCTACTTTCCCCGCTCCAGCTCTCTTTCACAGAGCGAAACAAACTTACACCATAGAAAATCACTTACCTTTCTCTGGCAAGCTTGGTGACATTGGGATGTTGACGTTGATCGTGTAATTGTTCACGACTGCAAACCATGAGAGAAAAGTAGATTTTAGATCAAGGGGTGGACGGACCGCCCTTCAGCCCACATCAGGAGTGATAAGTCCCTTCCGGGTCTTTGGGAGGAGAGTATGCACATTGGAATATCCAAAGGTGTAGACACGACCTGTTTGGAGCCCAGTCGACCCTGAAGAGGTTAAAAACACTCAACGGG
>NW_024055931.1:0-41691 GCF_902713615.1 Scyliorhinus canicula | reverse complement strand
TATCCAGCTCCCTCACACTGTCACTCAGTAACCCCTCTCCTCCCAGCAACCTGTGTTACTGACTGTATCTGTACTGATGTTAATCCAGCTCCCTCACACTCTCACTCAGTAACCCCTCTCTCCCCCCCAGCACCCTGTGTTACTGACTGTATCTGTACTGATGTTAATCCAGCTCCCTCACGCTGTCCCTCAGTAACCCCTCTCCCCCCAGCGCCCTGTGTTACTGACTGCATCTGTACTGATGTTAATCCAGCTCCCTCACACTCTCACTCAGTAACCCCTCTCTCCCCCCAGCACCCTGTGTTACTGACTGTATCTGTACTGATGTTAATCCAGCTCCCTCACACTGTCACTCAGTAACCCCTCTCCCCCCAGCACCCTGTGTTACTGACTGTATCTGTACTGATGTTAATCCAGCTCCCTCACACTCTCACTCAGTAACCCCTCTCTCCCCCCCAGCACCCTGTGTTACTGACTGTATCTGTACTGATGTTAATCCAGCTCCCTCACACTGTCACTCAGTAAGCCCCTCTCCCCCAGCACCCTGTGTTACTGACTGTATCTGTACTGATGTTAATCCAGCTCCCTCACACTGTCACTCAGTAACCCCTCTCCCCCAGCACCCTGTGTTACTGACTATCTGTACTGATGTTAATCCAGCTCCCTCACACTGTCACTCAGTAACCCCTCTCCCCCAGCACCCTGTGTTACTGACTATCTGTACTGATGTTAATCCAGCTCCCTCACACTGTCACTCAGTAACCCCTCTCCCCCTGCACCCTGTGTTACTGACTGTATCTGTACTGATGTTAATCCAGCTCCCTCACACTGTCACTCAGTAACCCCTCTCCCCCAGCACCCTTGTTACTGACTATATCTGTACTGATGTTAATCCAGCTCCCTCACACTGTCACTCAGTAACCCCTCTCCCCCCAGCACCCTGTGTTACTGACTGTATCTGTACTGATGTTAATCCAGCTCCCTCACACTGTCACTCAGTAACCCCTCTCTCCCTCAGCACCCTGTGTTACTGACTGTATCTGTACTGATGTTAATCCAGCTCCCTCACACTGTCACTCAGTAACCCCTCTCCCCCAGCACCCTGTGTTACTGACTGTATCTGTACTGATGTTAATCCAGCTCCCTCACACTGTCACTCAGTAACCCCTCTCTCCCCCCAGCACCCTGTGTTACTGACTGTATCTGTACTGATGTTAATCCAGCTCCCTCACACTGTCACTCAGTAACCCCTCTCCCCCAGCACCCTGTGTTACTGACTGTATCTGTACTGATGTTAATCCAGCTCCCTCACACTGTCACTCAGTAACCCTCTCTCCCCCCAGCACCCTGTGTTACTGACTGTATCTGTACTGATGTTAATCCAGCTCCCTCACACTGTCACTCAGTAACCCCTCTCCCCCAGCTCCCTGTGTTACTGACTGTATCTGTACTGATGTTAATCCAGCTCCCTCACACTGTCACTCAGTAACCCCTCTCCCCCAGCACCCTGTGTTACTGACTGTATCTGTACTGATGTTAATCCAGCTCCCTCACACTGTCACTCAGTAACCCCTCTCCCCCAGCACCCTGTGTACTGACTGTATCTGTACTGATGTTAATCCAGCTCCCTCACACTGTCACTCAGTAACCCCTCTCCCCCAGCAACCCTGTGTTACTGACTGTATCTGTACTGATGTTAATCCAGCTCCCTCACACTGTCACTCAGTAACCCCTCTCTCCCCCAGCACCCTGTGTTACTGACTGTATCTGTACTGATGTTAATCCAGCTCCCTCACACTGTCACTCAGTAACCCCTCTCCCCCCAGCACCCTGTGTTACTGACTGTATCTGTACTGATGTTAATCCAGCTCCCTCACACTGTCACTCAGTAACCCCTCTCCCCCCAGCACCCTGTGTTACTGACTGTATCTGTACTGATGTTAATCCAGCTCCCTCACACTGTCACTCAGTAACCCCTCTCCCCCAGCACCCTGTGTTACTGACTGTATCTGTACTGATGTTAATCCAGCTCCCTCACACTGTCACTCAGTAACCCTCTCCCCCCAGCACCCTGTGTTACTGACTGTATCTGTACTGATGTTAATCCAGCTCCCTCACACTGTCACTCAGTAACCCCTCTCCCCCAGCACCCTGTGTTACTGACTGTATCTGTACTGATGTTAATCCAGCTCCCTCACACTGTCACTCAGTAACCCCTCTCCCCCAGCACCCTGTGTTACTGACTGTATCTGTACTGATGTTAATCCAGCTCCCTCACACTGTCACTCAGTAACCCCTCTCCCCCAGCACCCTGTGTTACTGACTGTATCTGTACTGATGTTAATCCAGCTCCCTCACACTGTCACTCAGTAACCCCTCTCCCCCAGCACCCTGTGTTACTGACTGTATCTGTACTGATGTTAATCCAGCTCCCTCACACTGTCACTCAGTAACCCCTCTCCCCCAGCACCCTGTGTTACTGACTGTATCTGTACTGATGTTAATCCAGCTCCCTCACACTGTCACTCAGTAACCCCTCTCCCCCCAGCACCCTGTGTTACTGACTGTATCTGTACTGATGTTAATCCAGCTCCCTCACACTGTCACTCAGTAACCCTTCTCCCTCTAGCACCCTGTGTTACTGACTGTATCTGTACTGATGTTAATCCAGCTCCCTCACACTGTCACTCAGTAACCTCTCTCCCCCAGCACCCTATGTTACTGACTGTATCTGTACTGATGTTAATCCAGCTCCCTCACACTGTCACTCAGTAACCCCTCTCCCCCCAGCACCCTGTGTTACTGACTGTATCTGTACTGATGTTAATCCAGCTCCCTCACACTGTCACTCAGTAACCCCTCTCCCCCAGCACCCTGTGTTACTGACTGTATCTGTACTGATGTTAATCCAGCTCCCTCACACTGTCACTCAGTAACCCATCTCTCCCCCAGCACCCTGTGTTACTGACTGTATCTGTACTGATGTTAATCCAGCTCCCTCACACTGTCACTCAGTAACCCCTCTCCCCCAGCTCCCTGTGTTACTGACTGTATCTGTACTGATGTTAATCCAGCTCCCTCACACTGTCACTCGGTAACCCCTCTCCCCCCAGCACCCTGTGTTACTGACTGTATCTGTACTGATGTTAATCCAGCTCCCTCACACTGTCACTCAGTAACCCCTCTCCCCCAGCACCCTATGTTACTGACTATCTGTACTGATGTTAATCCAGCTCCCTCACACTGTCACTCAGTAACCCTTCTCCCTCTAGCACCCTGTGTTACTGACTGTATCTGTACTGATGTTAATCCAGCTCCCTCACACTGTCACTCAGTAACCCCTCTCCCCCCAGCACCCTGTGTTACTGACTGTATCTGTACTGATGTTAATCCAGCTTCCTCACACTGTCACTCAGTAACCCCTCTCCCCCAGCACCCTGTGTTACTGACTGTATCTGTACTGATGTTAATCCAGCTCCCTCACACTGTCACTCGGTAACCCCTCTCCCCCAGCACCCTGTGTAACTGACTGTATCTGTACTGATGTTAATCCAGCTCCCTCACACTGTCACTCAGTAACCCCTCTCCTCCCAGCAACCTGTGTTACTGACTGTATCTGTACTGATGTTAATCCAGCTCCCTCACACTCTCACTCAGTAACCCCTCTCTCCCCCCCAGCACCCGTGTTACTGACTTTATCTGTACTGATGTTAATCCAGCTCCCTCACACTGTCACTCAGTAACCCCTCTCCCCCCAGCACCCTGTGTTACTGACTGCATCTGTACTGATGTTAATCCAGCTCCCTCACACTCTCACTCGGTAACCCCTCTCCCCCCCGCACCCTGTGTTACTGACTGTATCTGTACTGATGTTAATCCAGCTCCCTCACACTGTCACTCAGTAACCCCTCTCCCCCAGCACCCTGTGTTACTGACTATCTGTACTGATGTTAATCCAGCTCCCTCACACTGTCACTCAGTAACCCTTCTCCCTCTAGCACCCTGTGTTACTGACTGTATCTGTACTGATGTTAATCCAGCTCCCTCACACTGTCACTCAGTAACCCCTCTCCCCCCAGCACCCTGTGTTACTGACTGTATCTGTACTGATGTTAATCCAGCTCCCTCACACTGTCACTCAGTAACCCCTCTCCCCCAGCACCCTGTGTTACTGACGGTATCTGTACTGATGTTAATCCAGCTCCCTCACACTGTCACTCGGTAACCCCTCTCCCCCAGCACCCTGTGTAACTGACTGTATCTGTACTGATGTTAATCCAGCTCCCTCACACTGTCACTCAGTAACCCCTCTCCTCCCAGCAACCTGTGTTACTGACTGTATCTGTACTGATGTTAATCCAGCTCCCTCACACTCTCACTCAGTAACCCCTCTCTCCCCCCAGCACCCTGTGTTACTGACTGTATCTGTACTGATGTTAATCCAGCTCCCTCACACTGTCACTCAGTAACCCCTCTCCCCCCAGCACCCTGTGTTACTGACTGCATCTGTACTGATGTTAATCCAGCTCCCTCACACTCTCACTCAGTAACCCCTCTCTCCCCCCAGCACCCTGTGTTACTGACTGTATCTGTACTGATGTTAATCCAGCTCCCTCACACTGTCACTCAGTAACCCCTCTCCCCCCAGCACCCTGTGTTACTGACTGTATCTGTACTGATGTTAATCCAGCTCCCTCACACTCTCACTCAGTAACCCCTCTCTCCCCCCCAGCACCCTGTGTTACTGACTGTATCTGTACTGATGTTAATCCAGCTCCCTCACACTGTCACTCAGTAACCCCTCTCCCCCAGCACCCTGTGTTACTGACTATCTGTACTGATGTTAATCCAGCTCCCTCACACTGTCACTCAGTAACCCCTCTCCCCCCAGCACCCTGTTTTACTGACTGTATCTGTACTGATGTTAATCCAGCTCCCTCACACTGTCACTCAGTAACCTCTCTCCCCCCAGCACCCTGGGTGAGTGACTGTATCTGTACTGATGTTAATCCAGCTCCCTCACACTGTCACTCAGTAACACCTCTCTCCCCAGCACCCTGTGTTACTGACTGTATCTGTACTGATGTTAATCCAGCTCCCTCACACTGTCACTCAGTAACACCTCTCTCCCCAGCACCCTGTGTTACTGACTGTATCTGTATTGATGTTAATCCAGCTCCCTCACACTGTCACTCAGTAACCCCTCTCCCCCAGCACCCTGTGTTACTGACTGTATGTGTACTGATGTTAATCCAGCTCCCTCACACTGTCACTCAGCAACCCCTCTCCCCCAGCACCCTGAGTTACTGACTGTATCTGTACTGATGTTAATCCAGCTCCCTCACACTGTCACTCAGTAACCCCTCTCACCCCCCAGCACCCTGTGTTACTGACTGTATCTGTACTGATGTTAATCCAGCTCCCTCACACTGTCACTCAGTAACCCCTCTCCCCCCAGCACCCTGTGTTACTGACTGTATCTGTACTGATGTTAATCCAGCTCCCTCACACTGTCACTCAGTAACCCCTCTCCCCCCAGCTCCTGTGTTACTGACTGTATCTGTACTGATGTTAATCCAGCTCCCTCACACTGTCACTCAGTAACCCCTCTCTCCCCAGCACCCTGTGTTACTGACTGTATCTGTTCTGATGTTAATCCAGCTCCCTCACACTGTCACTCAGTAACCCCTCTCCCCCCAGCACCCTGTGTTACTGACTGTATCTGTACTGATGTTAATCCAGCTCCCTCACACTGTCACTCAGTAACCCCTCTCCCCCCAGCACCCTGTGTTACTGACTGTATCTGTACTGGTGTTAATCCAGCTCCCTCACACTGTCACTCAGTAACCCCTCTCCCCCCAGCTCCTGTGTTACTGACTGTATCTGTACTGATGTTAATCCAGCTCCCTCACACTGTCACTCAGTAACCCCTCTCTCCCCAGCACCCTGTGTTACTGACTGTATCTGTTCTGATGTTAATCCAGCTCCCTCACACTGTCACTCAGTAACCCCTCTCCCCCCAGCACCCTGTGTTACTGACTGTATCTGTACTGATGTTAATCCAGCTCCCTCACACTGTCACTCAGTAACCCCTCTCCCCCCAGCACCCTGTGTTACTGCCTGTATCTGTACTGATGTTAATCCGGCTCCCTCACACTGTCACTCAGTAACCCCTCTCCCCCTAGCACCCTGTGTTACTGACTGTATCTGTACTGATGTTAATCCAGCTCCCTCACACTGTCACTCAGTAACCCCTCTCCCCCCAGCACCCTGTGTTACTGACTGTATCTGTACTGATGTTAATCCAGCTCCCTCACACTGTCACTCAGTAACCCCTCTCCCCCAGCACCCTGTGTTACTGACGGTATCTGTACTGATGTTAATCCAGCTCCCTCACACTGTCACTCAGTAACCCCTCTCCCCCAGCACCCTGTGTTACTGACTGTATCTGTTCTGATGTTAATCCAGCTCCCTCACACTGTCACTCAGTAACCCCTCTCCCCCCAGCACCCTGTGTTACTGACTGTATCTGTACTGATGTTAATCCAGCTCCCTCACACTGTCACTCAGTAACCCCTCTCCCCCCAGCACCCTGTGTTACTGACTGTATCTGTACTGATGTTAATCCAGCTCCCTCACACTGTCACTCAGTAACCCCTCTCCCCCAGCACCGTGTTACTGACTGTATCTGTACTGAGGTTAATCCGGCTCCCTCACACTGTCACTCAGTAACCCCTCTCTCCCCCAGCACCCTGTGTTACTGACTGTATCTGTACTGATGTTAATCCAGCTCCCTCACACTGTCACTCAGTACCCCTCTCCCCCAGCACCCTGTGTTACTGACTGTATCTGTACTGATGTTAATCCAGCTCCCTCACACTGTCACTCAGTAACCCCTCTCCCCCCAGCACCCTGTGTTACTGACTGTATCTGTACTGATGTTAATCCAGCTCCCTCACACTGTCACTCAGTAACCCCTCTCCCCCCAGCACCCTGTGTTACTGACTGTATCTGTACTGATGTTAATCCAGCTCCCTCACACTGTCACTCAGTAACCCCTCTCCCCCCAGCACCCTGTGTTACTGCCTGTATCTGTACTGATGTTAATCCGGCTCCCTCACACTGTCACTCTCTCCCCAGCACCCTGTGTTACTGACTGTATCTGTACTGATGTTAATCCAGCTCCCTCACACTGTCACTCAGTAACCCCTCTCCCCCCAGCACCCTGTGTTACTGACTGTATCTGTACTGATGTTAATCCAGCTCCCTCACACTGTCACTCAGTAACCCATCTCCCCCAGCACCCTGTGTTACTGACTGTATCTGTACTGATGTTAATCTAGCTCCCTCACACTGTCACTCCGTAACCCCTCTCTCCCTCAGCACCCTGGGTGAGTGATTGCAACTTTATCAATGCAGATCCTTTGTCACATGTATAATTTTACTTCATGATTTCAGCAGCTGGGTGCTCCCTGCTACTGAACACGAAAACCCACGACAATGTTGGCCTGACCTGGAATGGGAGCAGGCTGGCTAGGGGGAGTGGTGGGGGGTGGGATAGGGGGTAAGGAGACAGGTTTGAGGGAGAAGGGGCTGCCGGGTGGGGGGGGGGGGGGGGGGGGGGTGGGGGGGGGGGGGGGGGGGGGTAAGCGGTGGGTTGAGGGTGGCCCGGGCCTCTTGTTTACGGGAGCATCCGGGCAGTCATTGCTCAAAGCGGTCTACACCGGCCCTGTAGACAATCCCGGCTGATCGGCCAATGGCGGCTTTCCTTTCTGAATGGCAGCAGTGATTGGCTGACAATCAGGAGGGCGCCGCATTGCTTCCTCACCTTGTGGATTCCTGGGCGTGCCTCATTGCACGTCACGGACTGTTGCGGCCTTCCTCCCCGGATCTTGTCGAAGCCTAAGCGGCTCGGGGAGAGTTCATTTTAAGATGCCAACGGGTGACGCCACTCATTCTCCACTCCTCATCCCTCCCCTCCCCCGCCCCACAGCCATCCTTCCTCTGACCCATCCGCCCCCTCTTTCCCTCTTGCAAAGTTCCAACAAGCGGATTCCTCTTCCAGCTCGAACGATCTTTGTTCAAACCCTCGGCTCACTGGGACCAACACTCCTCACCCCCTGCCTCTCCGCCTGGCTCGGCACAGCTGACCCGGGAATGAGGAGTTGGGCAGCACCGGGTAAGAAAGTGGAGCTGACACGAGGTGGCCTGGCCCTCGGTTTTTTAAAAATAAATTTAGAGTACCCAATTATTTTTTTCCAATTAAGGGGCAATTTGGCGTGGCCAATCCACCTACCCTGCACATCTTTTGGGTTATGGGGGTGAAACCCACGCAGACACGGGGAGAATGTGCAAACTCCTCACGGACAGTGATCCAGGGCCGGGATTCGAACCCGGATCCTCAGCGCCGTAGGCAGCAATGCTAACCACTGTGCCACCGTGCTGCCCTTGGCCCTCGGTTTTAACCACACGCGGAATCCGTGCCTTCCTCCAGGGGGTTTCCGCCTGTTAGACGGAGCCGAGAGTCGTGAATTGAGATTTGGAAGTCCGACCACCATTTTGTTTTGATTCGTTCGTGAGACACGAGTGTCTCCGGCCATTGTGATTCACTTCCCGCTGACAGCGTACCCCCGCCCACTGGTTTCCTGGTGGCGTGCGTGGCTTCAACAGAAAATCCCATTGGGAGGAAAGACTGGTGGCTGTGGGAACCAGAAAATCCAATCCAATAATCCTTAACTGCTAACTTTATCTCCACTCAAACAAAACCCATCGCGGGTCACAATCCACTTTTAAATACAGTTAGCGGACTCAGTAATACTTGCTGTAAAGAGTGTTGCTCTGTTTATCTGGTTCTAGTAAGAAATCTTACGACACCAGGTTAAAGTCCAACATGTTTGTTTCAAACACTAGCTTTCGGAGCGCTGCTCCTTCCTCAGGTGAATGATGGATTCACCTGAGGAAGGAGCAGTGCTCCGAAAGCTAGTGTTTGAAACAAACCTGTTGGACTTTAACCTAGTGTTGTAAGACTTCTTACTGTGCTCACCCCAGTCCAACGCCGGCATCTCCACATCATATCTGGTTCTAAATATGGCAGTCAATATGGTCGCCTTCCTTAATCTTAAGTATGTTTGTTCTAGAGTCGCCAGGTATCTCTCGATACCGCCGCAAGGTTCAAACCCGAACACTGATCAAAGAACCAATGCACCAGTTAGTTAGTTCAAAGTCAATACTATTTATTTGCACACACAATAATATCTACTCATGCACAAAATACCACAAACTAAACTATCTCTAACGCTATCGCCTATACTTAACTTCGGGTGCCCACTCAGTCAGAGGAACAATGGCCGTTGTTCGGATCTGAGGCTGTTTGGTGCGAAGGTATACAGGAGAACAGCTAAGGTCATCCGTCTGGTAGTAAGCGTTGACCTTGGACTTAGTTGCTTCTGATGCAGCTGGTGGACGGGTCTCTCCGCTTTGAGAGCCAAGTCCAAGAGAGTGATTCTCTCTCGGGGGCTTCTTCTTATCCCCAAAGGGGGCTTCGCGCACTTTTGGGCGGGCCTTGAACTTGGCCCTGATTAATTGGACCGCATCTTGATCATCGGGATTGACCTTGACCAATAAAGGGGTGGGTGTCCTGATGGCTGGGTGCGTCTTTGGTGTCCGTTGGCCTTGCTTTGTTTGTGTCTTTCTGGCGCCGGGGTGTCTGCCTGAGTATCAGTTACTTGAATGTCTTTCCTTTGTTCCTGGAGATGGGCCATCAATATGCTAATCGACCTACAGTTTCAGTCTCGTCTGGGAGTTGCCTTCTCAATACGCATCCAGGCTCTGGGCCTGCCTGCTTTCTTAGCACTGTCCATGTTGCCCTATGGTCTTTGCAAACATCCATTTTGTACTCTGGAAGTGGCCATCCCAGATGGCTACAAGAGATATCCTGGATAAACCACTTTGAGAGAGAGAGAGAGAGCGATCCTTCAGGAACCAGCTTGCAGATTCTTGCCTGTCTCAGACCACACTTTAAACTACCAGCCTGTCCAGAAACTGCTGCTCGTATTGACCGGGGTAACCTATTTCCCTGAACTATTTTGAGAAAAGCTGCTGGCCTGTCCACAGCTATAACCTCTAACCGACTGTTGCTACGGAAACTGCTGGTCTGCTCACGGGCAGATCTTTAACGGAACTGTTTTGAGAGCACAGCTTCTTGTCTGTTCACATCCCAATCTAAAATTAAGTTTCGAAACCGAAAAACCCCGCACCTGACTGCTTCAACCCCTGGATCCTACCGTTAACTATATCATCTCAGACTTCCGGTTGCGGCTATGACCAGCTAAGTCGCACGTTTGGCTGCTCCTGTGAGGAAGGTGTTTTCGGGCCGATTGGAGGGCCCCTAACGGCGCTGGAACGGCAATTCCCGGTGGGGGAAGGTTCCCAGAGGAGAACCCTGAAAAATTTATGGTCGTCACCCGGAGTGGGGCAGGAAAAAAAGCGGCAGCAGCTCCCCGAAAAAAGCGGGGGAAGAAATCCAAAATGGCGGCCGGCGGCGCACCCGAGGACTGGAGGACATGGGCGGCGGAGCAGCAGGCCGCTCTCCTGCGCTTCTTCACGGAGCTGAAAGTGGAGCTGCTGGAGTCGATGAACGCGACGACCACCAGGCTGATGGGAGCCCAGGCGACCCAAGAGGCGTCAATTCGGGAGCTGCAGCAGGAGATGGCTGTGAGGGAGGAGGAGGCCACGGTCCTCGTGGGAAAGGTGGAGGTGCACGAGGCACTCCACCTGAGATGGCAAAACCGGCTGGAGGAGATGGATACCCGCATGAGGCGGAAAAACCTGAGGATCCTGGGCCTGGCAGAAGGGCTGGAGGGGTCGGACCTCCCGGGGTATGTGGCAGAAATGCTGGGCTCACTGATGGGGCAGGGGCCGTCCCTTCGCCCCTGGAATTGGAGGAGGCCTACAGAGTAATGGCCAGGAAGCCAAGAGCAAACGAACCCCCGAGGGCGGTGCTGGTTCGGTTCCAGCGATTCAGTGACCGGGAGAGGGTGCTGAGGTGGGCCAAGAGAGAGAGGAGCAGCAAATGGGAGAACTCGACGGTGAGGATCTACCAGGACTGGAGTGCGGAGGTGGCAAAGCGGCGGGCCCGGTTCAACCGGACGAAGGCGGTGCTGCATGCCAAGAGAATCAGATTCGGGATGCTGCAGCCAGCGCGCTTGTGGGTGACCTACAAGGACCAGCACCACTATTTCGAGTCCCCGGAGGAGGCGTGGGCCTTTGTCCAGGAAGAAAAGCTGGACTCGAACTAGAACCAGGGGATACTTGGCGGTCGTTGCCGCTCTGGTACTTTAAGCTGGACACGTGGCTTTCTTTTGGTTGGATTTTCACTTGGCCGTATTTTTGGGCCCTTTTTTTTCTCTCTACCAGTTTTCTCTCTCTTTTTTCTGTTATTTATAATGTTATGGTGGGGTGGGGGGGGAGTGCCGGGGGTATGTGTTTCCTGTGGGGTTTTTGGTTGTTTTGTATTTATCGGTGTGAGATCGGGGACGGGGGTGGAACTGAAGATGGAGGAGCGGGGAGGGGCAGGGCGAAAGCGCGGGCTTTCCTCTGGTTTCCCGCGCACGGGGCAGAGGAGGGAGGGGGGTGGGAGTAAGGGGCGTGGTCAGCAATGGCTCCCTTTCCCGCGCTGGAGCGGGGTCAAGGAGGGGTGGTAAGGGGGGGGACGTCCCCCATGCCGGGAGGAGTCGGAGTGTGGCAGGGGCAGCCGGGTCAGCGTAGTAGTACTATGGAGTAGTAGTACCATAGCGGAAGTACTATGGAGGGTGCATCGCGGCTAGGAAGGGTCCTAGCCTGGGGGGGGAGGGGGGTGGGGGGGGGGGGAGGGGGAGGGGGGAAGGGGGGGCTACCGGGTTGCTGCTGAAAAGGCCAGGGAGGAGAAGTTGAGGACCGGAGGGGTGGGGGGGGGGGCGCCATCGCCATGGGGAGCGGGTCAGAAAGGGAGGGCTGACTCGGGGCGAGCAGGTGACAGGATATGGCTAGTCGGCAGGGGAAAGGGGCGGGCTGCCCTTCGACCCGGCTGATCACTTGGAATGTGAGGGGGCTGAATGGGCCGGTCAAGAGAACGAGAGTAATCTCGCATTTGAAGGGGCTGAAGGCGGATGTAGCAATGCTACAAGAGACCCATTTGAAGGTGGGGGACCAGGTCCGCCTGAGAAGGGGGTGGGTGGAACAGGTGTTCCACTCAGGACTGGACGTAAAGAACCGGGGGGTGGCGATCCTGGTGGGGAAGAGGGTGTCGTTTGTGGCGGCGGAGGTGGTGGCGGATAAAGAGGGTAGATATGTCATGGTGAAGGGTAGGCTACAGGGGGAGAAAGTGGTGATGGTTAACGTGTATGCCCCGAATTGGGACGACGCTGGCTTCATGAGGCGCCTACTGGGCCTCATTCCGGACCTGGAGGCAGGGGGCCTGATCATGGGGGGGGACTTCAACACAGTGCTGGACCCCGTGCTGGACAGATCGAGTTCAAGGACGAGTAGGAGGCCGGCAGCGGCAGAAGTGTTAAAGGGGTTTATGGAGCAGATGGGAGGGGTGGACCCCTGGAGGTTTGGGAGGCCGAGGGCGAGGGAGTATTCCTTTTTCTCCCATGTCCACAGAGTCTATTCTAGAATTGACTTCTTTGTATTGAGCAGGGGACTGATCCCGAAAGTACGGGAAGTGGAGTACTCGGCCATAGCGGTCTCAGACCACGCGCCACACTGGGTAGATTTGGAAATGGGAGAGGTGCGAGACCAGCGTCCGCTGTGGCGCCTGGATGTGGGGTTGCTGGCGGATGAGGAGGTGTGTAAGAGGGTCCGGAAGAGCATTGAAAGATATCTGGACATTAATGACACGGGGGAGGTGCAGGTAGGAATGGTATGGGAGGCCCTGAAGGCGGTGATCCGGGGGGAGCTGATCTCCATACGGGCACATAGGGAAAGGAGGGAGAGACAGGAGAGGGAGAGGCTGGTGGGGGAGCTTCTGGACGTGGATAGGAAATATGCGGAGGCACCAGAGGAGGGGCTGTTGGGGGAACGGCGCAGTTTGCAGGCTAAGTTTGACCTGTTGACCACCAGAAAGGCGGAGACACAGTGGAGAAGGGCGCAGGGCGCGGTTTATGAGTATGGGGAGAAGGCGAGTAGGATGCTGGCGCATCAGCTCCGCAAGCGGGATGCGGCTAGAGAAATTGGGGGAGTGAGGGAGAGGGGTGGGAACATAGTGCAGAAGGGGCCAGAAGTAAATGGGGTTTTCAGAGACTTCTATAAGGAGCTGTATCGGTCAGAGCCGCCGACGAGGGGAGGGGGGATGGAGGGCTTCTTGAACAAACTGAGGTTCCCCAAGGTCCAAGAGGAGCTGGTAGAGGGGCTGGGGGCGCAGATAGGGTTAGAGGAGCTAGTCAAGGGGATTGGGCATATGCAGTCGGGGAAGGCGCCGGGGCCAGACGGGTTCCCGGTGGAATTTTACAAAAAATACGCGGATTTGGTGGGCCCTGTGCTGGTGCGAGCCTTCAACGAGGCATGGGAGGGGGGGGGGCTCTGCCCCCGACAATGTCGCAGGCACTGATCTCTCTGATCTTGAAGCGAGACAAGGACCCCGTGCAGTGTGGGTCATATAGGCCTATCTCGCTCCTGAATGTGGACGCCAAGCTGCTGGCAAAGATCCTGGCTACCAGGATAGAGGATTGTGTGCCAGGGGTGATACACGAGGACCAGACGGGTTTTGTGAAAGGGCGGCAGCTTAATACGAACGTGCGGAGACTGCTAAACGTCATCATGATGCCGGCAGTGGAGGGGGAGGCGGAGATAGTGGTGGCATTGGACGCGGAGAAAGCATTTGATAGGGTGGAGTGGAAGTACCTGTGGGAGACGCTGGAACGGTTTGGATTTGGGGAGGGATTTATTAAATGGGTGAAGCTGCTCTATTCGGCCCCGACGGCAAGTGTAGTGACGAATGGTAGGAGATCGGAGTATTTTGGGCTCCACCGGGGGACCAGACAGGGGTGCCCCTTGTTCCCCCTGCTCTTCGCACTGGCAATTGAACCGTTGGCGATGGCACTGAGGGGCTCAGGGGGGTGGAGAGGGCTGACAAGGGGCGGGGAGGAGCACCGGGTATCGCTATACGCGGACGACCTGCTGCTATACGTGGCAGACCCAGAAGGGGGAATGCCGGAGGTGATGGAACTGCTAGCAGAATTCGGGGACTTTTCGGGGTACAAGCTAAACTTGGGTAAGAGTGAGGTATTTGTGATACACCCAGGGGACCAGGAAGAGGGAATCGGGAGACTCCCGTTGAAGAGAGCAGGAAAGAGTTTTAGATATTTAGGGGTGCAGGTGGCAAGGAACTGGGGGACTCTCCACAAGTTGAACTTCTCCAGGCTGGTGGAACAGATGGAGGAGGAATTTAAAAGGTGGGACATGGTGCCTCTGTCGCTGGCGGGCAGAGTGCAGTCCGTTAAAATGACGGTCCTCCCGAGGTTTTTGTTTTTATTTCAGTGCTTGCCCATCTTCCTCCCTAGGGCCTTCTTCAAAAAGGTGACGAGCAGCATCATGAGCTACGTGTGGGCGCATGGCACCCCAAGGGTGAGGAGGGTCTTCTTGGAGCGGAGTAGGGAGAGTGGAGGGTTGGCATTACCCAACCTTTCGGGGTATTACTGGGCGGCTAATGTATCGATGGTGCGCAAGTGGATGATGGAAGGGGAGGGGGCAGCTTGGAAACGAATGGAGAGGGCGTCCTGTGGCAACATAAGCCTGCGGGCCCTAGTAACGGCGCCATGGCCGCTCCCTCCCACGAGGTACACCACGAGCCCGGTGATGGCGGCCACCCTCAAGATCTGGGGGCAGTGGAGGCGACACAGGGGGGAAGTGGGAGGTCTGATGGAGGCACCGTTAAGAGGGAACCATAGATTCATCCCGGGGAACATGGACGGGGGATTTCAGAGCTGGCACAGGGTGGGCATCAGGCAGCTGAAGGATCTGTTTGTAGATGGGAGGTTTGCGAGCCTGAGAGAGCTGGAGGAGAAATTCGGGCTCCCCCCGGGAAACATGTTTAGACATTTGCAGGTGAAGGCATTTGCTAGACGCCAGGTGGAAGGGTTTCCCTTGCTCCCCAGTAGGGGGGCGAGCGATAGGGTGCTCTCGGGGGTCTGGGTCGGAGGGGGGAGGATATCGGACATATACAAAATAATGCAGGAGGCGGAGGAGGCATCAGTAGAGGAGCTGAAAGCCAAGTGGGAGGGGGAGCTGGGAGAGCAGATAGAGGATGGGACATGGGCTGATGCCCTGGAGAGGGTTAATTCTTCCTCCTCGTGTGCGAGGCTTAGCCTCATTCAATTTAAGGTGCTACATAGAGCCCATATGACGGGGACAAGGATGAGTCGGTTCTTTGGGGGTGAGGACAGATGTGTCAGGTGTTCGGGAAGTCCAGCGAACCATGTCCATATGTTCTGGGCATGTCCGGCACTGGAGGAGTTCTGGAAGGGGGTGGCAAGGACGGTGTCGAGGGTGGTGGGATCCAGGGTCAAACCAGGATGGGGACTAGCGATCTTTGGGGTTGGGGTGGAGCCGGGGGTACAGGAGGCGAGAGAGGCCGGAGTACTGGCCTTTGCGTCCCTAGTTGCGCGAAGAAGGATACTAATACAGTGGAAGGACGCGAGGCCTCCAAGCGTGGAAACTTGGATTAATGACATGGCAAACTTTATTCAGTTGGAAAGGGTCAAATTCGCCCTGAGAGGGTCGGTACAAGGGTTCTTCAGGCGGTGGCAGCCTTTCCTCGACTTTTTGGCTCAAAGATAGGGTACAGAGGTCGCAGCAGCAGCAACCCGGGGGGAGGGGGGGGTGGCAACAACGGGTGTGGTGGGTTATTTACGGTTGTAATGCGGGCAAATTTGTTCGCAGTTCATGTTTGATGTTGATTGTTGCTTTGTTTGTTTTTGGGGAGGGGGAGGGACAACGCGCGCGCGAGTTCGGGCGGGGGGGGGGGAAATTTGTTAAGAGGGAACATTTTGTAATATTCTATAGTTAGTTGGGGTAAATACTTTCATGTAAAAAAAATTTTCAATAAAATTATTTTAAAAAAAACTATATCATCTCACTGAGCTGAACACAATGTCTCTCACTATCTACTCCCCAAGGATCCCTCTTTATATAAACAAAATTCCATGAGGCCAACTCCAGTAAACAATATCCATGTTTGCAATGAATCATGCGCTTACTTTTACGATGCTTTAATTGCACATCTGCAGCCAAAAAACCTATCTGTCTTGTCGGCCAGGATTTTTGAAGACGTGACTGCAGCAGTCATACACACACCAATCCTTCCTGCACCAAATACATATAATACAGTGTGGGGGGGGGGGGGGGGGGGCAGTTTAGCTCACTTGGCTGGACAAGTGGTTCGGGATGCAAAGCATTCTGCACACATGCAGTCTACCACTGTGGTCCGCTGTGCTGTAGGCAAGTCCCTTGTAGGGGTCCCAGGATTTGGACCCTTCCACAGTGAGGAACGGACTCTCCTATTATATACTCCCTGCAATGCACTTTGTAAGCGTTGCCATCTCCGTACTCTTCCCACACGCAGCGGGTGCACAAGGCAGACTTATTTTTTCTACATCAAGGTCGAAGGGGCGGCCTTTTGAGGTACTTTTGAGGTCGGCGATCAACCTATTTATTTTGCCGCCTCACAATCCCACCTTCCTTGGCCATCAAGTCCTGGAGCGGGACCCGAACAGCGCTGCCCACTGTGCCACAAGACCCCCGATTTGTACGTGTGGTAAACAGTGACAAAATATTTATCGCCCAATGCAAATCTTTCCGTTAACATTGGATTGGTGCTTATCTTACTGCGAAGTTTTGGCATTTAAAAAAATTGGGAGTCAAGGCAGGAGTCAGGCGCTAATTGAATACATCACTGGCCACGTCCCGATTACAAAATGGACACTTTGCAAAGAATGCAGGGAAAATGGACAATGCTGAGAAAGCAAGCAGGTGCAAGGTTTGTCTGTTAATTGGAGCTCCCAGAAAGACCGATACTGCAAAGCCATTACCATACTAATGAGCCATCTCCGGGGACAAAAGAGTAACATTTAGGTAAACGATACTAAAGCAGACACCCCGGCGCCAGTGGAGACTAGAACAAAGCAGGCCAATGGCCACCTAGGGCCCGCCCAGCAATCAGGGCACCCACCCCTTTATTGGAGGAAATCGATACCGAATGATCAAGAGACCGTCCAATTAATTGGGACCAAGTTCAAGGCCCGCCCAAAAGCGCGCAAAGCCCCCTTTGGGTATAAGAAGAAGCCCCCAAGAGAGAATCGCTCTCTTGGCCTTGGCTCTCAGCGACGAGAGGCCTGCCTAGCAGCTGCACCAGAACAAGTAAGTCCAAAGTCAACGCACGCTACGAGACAGACACTCCTAGCTACTATTCCGTACCAGCTCGACCCCAGCAGCCTCAGAACCGAACAACGGCCATTGTTCCTCTGACTGAGTGGGCGCCCGAAGCTAAGTATTGGCCAAAGATGTGCGGGTTAGGTGGATTGGCCATGCTAAATTGCCCGTAGTGTCCTTATAAAAGTAAGGTTATGGGGGGGGTTGTTGGGTTACGGGTATAGGGTGGATACGTTGGCTTCAGTAGGGTGATCATGGCTCGGCACAACATTGAGGGCCGAAGGGCCTGTTCTGTGCTGTACTGTTCTATGTTCTATGTTTAGTAGTAGTGATAGTTTAGTTGGTAGAGTTTGTGCATGAGTATAATTGACTGTGTGTAAATAAATGAGTATTGATTTCGAACTTACTAACTGGTGTATCGAGTCTTTGATCGGTATTTGGTTTTGAACCTTGTGACGGTATCGAAAGATACCTGGCGACTCTTGAGCAAACGTAATTAGAATTTGGGACGGCGATCATATTAACCGCCATAAACAGAGCCAATTAAGGAGAGAACACAACAAGCAACAGTTTTGGCATTTTTAGAATTGGGAGCCAAAGCAGGAGTCAGGCGTTAATTGAATACATCACTGCCCATTCAAGGTATTCTCATTTGTACAGAGGATTGTTGCTTGCGGTGCTTGTGAGGAGCGAGCCTCTTTAGATGTCGCTGCCTTGAACACTTGCAGAGGGCAAGGTTCAGAGAAGCAGAGCTGGTTACACAAGGCAATCGGCCAAGTTGCGTGTCATTGTTTGAAAAGGCTGTGGTTGGAAAGTGTATCATACTAAATATGAACTTTCGATGGACTCTGACCACCAGTGGAGTAGAGGTCAAAAGCCACGAGGCTTTTGCTGAAGCAATATAAAACACGGGCGGCACGATGGCGCAGAGGTTAGCACTGCTGCCTCACGGCGCCGAGGAACCCGGGTTCGATACTGTCCCCGGGTCACTGTCCGTGTGGAGTTTGCACATTCTCCCCATGTTTAACCAAAGATGTGCAGGGGATACAGAAGTCTGAGAACACGCGCGAACAGAATCAAAAACAGCTTCTTCCCCGCTGTTACCAGACTCCTAAACAACCCTCTTATGGACTGATCTCATTAACACTACACCCCGTATGCTTCATCCGATGCTGGTGTTTATGTAGTTACATTGTATACCTTCTGTTGCCCTATTATGTATTTTCTTTTATTCCCTTTTCATTTCACTTAATGATCTGTTGAGGTGCTTGCAGAAAATACTTTTCACTGTACCTCGGTACACGTGACAATAAACAAAATCCAAATCCAATCCAGGGTAGGTGGATTGGCCACGCTAAATTGCCCCTTAATTGAAAAAAATAATAACCGGGTACTCAAAATTTATTTTATAAAAAGCTCAATAAATAAAATACAGCAGTTTGACCCCACTGCGATTATGGTCCCCAACTCTGGGCATCTAAAGGATGTGAAGGGGCGAGTTAAAGGTGGCCGGGGTTGCGATGGGTAGGGATTAAGGGCCCAGAAAGAGGGGAAGTGCCACATGCTTTCTTGCTGCTCGCCCTGCCTGGGACCTGCTCCTCCGTTTCATGGGGCTGTGACTTTGAAGTTGCTGTCTGTAAAACTCCAGACACCTCGACCAGTTTGTTATTCAAATATTTTACCCAGGTGCCCTTATATCCGAGAGGAACAAAGGACGAAACAGGTTCACAATTCAACCATTAAAACAGTTAGCCCTTAAATTACTCCCACTCTCTCACTCGGTCATTGGTAAGATTGTAGAGTCCATTGTTAAAGATGAAGTCGCGGAGTACTTTTTAAAAATAAATTTAGAGTACCCAATTCATTTTTTTTTCCAATTGAGGGGCAATTTAGCTTGTTCAATCCACCTACCTTGCACATCTTTTTTTTGGGGGGTTGTGGGGGCGAAACCCACGCAAACAAGGGGAGACTGTGCGAACTACACACGGACAGTGATCCAGGGCCGGGATCGAACCTGGGACCTCGGTGCTGTGAGGCAACAGGGCTAACCCACTGCGCCACCGTGCTGCCCTCCAAAGTAGGTTGTGGCTTTATTTCTTTTAAAATTTAGAATACCCAATTCATATTTTTTTTCCGAATGAGGGGCAATTTAGCGTGGCCAATCCACCTAGCCTGCACATCTTTGGGTTGTGGGGTGAGATCCACGCAAACACGGGGAGAATGTGCAAACTCCACACGGACAGTGACCCGGAGCCGGGATCGAACCTGGGACCTCGGCGCCGTGAGGCAGCAGGGCTAACCCACTGCGCCACCGTGCTGCCCTACCAGTTGTGGAGTACTTGGCAGTACATGATAAAATAGGACTGAGTCAGCACGGCTTTGTCAAGGGGAGGTCATGTCTGACAAATCTGGTAGAGTTCTTTGAGGGAGTAACAAGGAAGTTCGACAAAGGAGAACCAGTGGATGTGATTTATTTAGATTTCCAGAAGGCCTTTCACAAGGTGCCGCACGGGAGATTGTTAAATAAGTTAAGAGCCCATGGTGTTAAGGGTAAGATCCTGGCATGGATAGAGGATTGGCTGACTGGCAGAAGGCAGAGAGTGGGGGTAAAGGGGTCTTTTTCAGGATGGCAGCCGGTGACTAGTGGCGTGCCTCAGGGGTCGGTGCTGGAACCACAACTTTTCACAGTATACATTAATGATCTGGAAGAAGGAACTGAATAATAATAATCTTTACTGTCACAAGTAGGCTGACATTAACACTGCAATGAAGTTACTGTGAGAATCCCCCAGTCGCCACATTCCGGCGCCTGTCCGGGTCACAGAGGGAGAATTCAGAATGTCCAATTCACCCAACAGCACGTCTTTCGGGACTTGTGGGAGGAAACCGGAGCACCCGGAGGAAACCCACGCAGACACAGGGAGATCGTGTAGACTCCGCAGACAGTGACCCAAGCCGGGAATCGAACCTGGGACCCTGGAGCTGTGAAGCAGCAGTGCTAACCACTGTGTTACCATGCTGCCCACAGGCATTGTTGCTAAGTTTGCAGATGATACAAAGATCTGTAGAGGGACAGGTAGTACTGAAGAAGCAGGGGGGCTGCAGAAGGAATTGGACAGGCTAGGAGAGTGGGCAAAGAAGTGGCAGATGGAATATAATGTGGAAAAGTGTGAAGTTAGGAAGAATGGAGGAAGAGACTATTTTCTAAATGGGGAAATGCTTCGGAAATCAGAAGCACAAATGGATTTGGTAGTCCTTGTTCAAGATTCTCTTAAGGTTGACATGTAGGTTCAGTTGGCAGTTACGAAGGCAATTGCAATGTTAGCATTCATGTCGAGAAGGCCAGGGATATACTTCAGAGGCTGAATAAGGGTCTGGTCAGACCCCATTTGGAGTATTGTGAGCAGGTTTGGGCCCCGTATCTAAGGAAGGATGTGCTGGCCTTGGAAAGGGTCCAGAGGAAGTTCACAAGAATGATCCTGGAATGAAGAGCTTGTTGTATGAGGAAGGTTGAGGATTCTGGGTCTGTACTCGTTGGAGTTTAGAAGGATGAGGGGGGTTATTGAAACTTGCAGGATACTGCGAGGCCTGGATAGAGTGGACGTGGAGAGGATGTTTCCACTTGAAGGAAAAACTAGAACCAGAGGGCATCATCTCAGACTGAAGGGACGATGCTTTAAAACAGAGATGAGGAGGAATTTCTTCAGCCAGAGGGTGGTGAATCTGTGGAACTCTTTGCCGCAGGAGGCTGTGGAGGCCAAATCAGAATGTCTGTAAGACAGAGATAGATAGGTTCTTGATTAATAAGGGATCGGGGGTTATGGGGAAAAGTCAGGAGAATGGGGATGAGAAACCAATGAGCCATGATTGAATGGCGGAGCAGACTCAATGGGCCGAATGGCCTAATTCTGCTCCTATGTCTTATGGCCTTATAGTGTGCTTTAAGATTTTAATACTATCTACGGCGATGAACTGAATCGAGCTGTGGGTCCAATCCTCGGAGTCTTGGTTGTGTCAGGGTCTACGTATGTGAAGGTGGGTCTCGGCTGCTGCTTCCTTCAGTCCCCTAGTCCAGGCATTGTCAAACTCAGGGACGTGACCCGCAGGCGGGTGTCGGGAGGGTCGCGGAGCCGTCGGTTGCGGCGTTCCCGATCGCGCGAATCTGCGGGCAACAGCCGGATTTTATTCATGTCGGCTGCGAGCGGCCTTCAATATGGCCAGGAACAGATTTTTCTAATTTGGCCGTACTGCGCATGCGTGCCGGATCATTGATGCGCAAAACTACGCACATGCGCACCGATGATCAGGCACGCACGCGCAGTGCGGCCGCATTTTTTTCATATGGTCACAGCCTTATTTTTTCAAGTTTGGGGATTCCAAAGGGACCCAAAGCCATTTCCTCCATTTTTGTCAGCAGCAAACAAGGTCAGAGAAAATGGTGGGTCGCGAAGGTCGGCCGGCGTGGGTGGCGAAGGCCGGGGCGTGGGTCCCGAAGGCCGGCCAGCGTGGGTCGCGAAGGTCGGCCGGCGTGGGTGGCGAAGGTCGGCCGGCGTGGGTGGCGAAGGTCGACCGGCGTGGGTCCCGAAGGTCGGCCGGCGTGGGTCCCGAAGGTCGGCCGGCGTGGGTCCCGAAGGTCGGCCGGCGTGGTTGGCGAAGGTCGGCCGGCGTGGGTCCCGAAGGTCGGCCGGCGTGGGTCCCGAAGGTCGGCCGGCATGGGTGGCGAAGGTCGGCCGGCGTGGGTGGCGAAGGTCGGCCGGCGTGGGTGGCGAAGGTCGGCCGGCGTGGGTCCCGAAGGTCGGCCGGCGTGGGTCCCGAAAGTCGGCCGGCGTGGGTCGCAAAGGTTGGCCGGCGTGGGTCCCGAAGGTCGGCCGGCGTGGGTCACGAAGGTCGGCCAGGTTGGGTGGCGAAGGTCGGCCGGCATGGTTGGCGAAGGTCGGCCGGCGTGGGTCCCGAAGGTCGACCTGCGTGGGTCGCAAAGGTCGGCTGGGTTGGGTCCCGAAGGTCGGCCAGGTTGGGTCGCGAAGGTCGGCCGGCGTGGGTCCCGAAGGTCGGCCGGCGTGGGTCCCGAAGGTCGGCCGGCGTGGGTCGCGAAGGTCGGCCGGCGTGGGTCGCGAAGGTCGGCCGGTTGGTAAAAATGGGTCCCCGGAAAAAAAGTTTGAAAAACACTGCTCTAGCCCACCATGAAGTCTTCACCACTGCCTCTGCGTCGAGTCTTCGCTGGGGAGGGTCTCTGGATGCTTCTGACTTACACCCTTCTTTGCCTCAGCCAATGAGATCTCGGGTGGGAGGTCACAACACCGAACAAAATTGCTGATTGCAACTCTGCCGGGCACCAGAAACCCAGCCTCAGGTTCCTACTTCAGGTGCATCGTCCGCACGTAGCCTTATTCCGTGTAGGGTCACGCCGGGAAATCCAGGTGCCAGAACGTCTGGCTTCATCGGGGGGGTGGGGGGGACAATCCACAAGAATCGATCCATTTGAATGGGACTGAGTATCTTACCAATGTCTTATTTACTGAATAGGCCCGCCACGCTCCGGCTGTCTGTCTCTATCCAGTGCAATCGAACCGAGCTGTTTCAATTCCCATCAGGGCTGTATGTGGTTCTGAATGTGGTTTAATTAAAAATGTCCAATACTTAAAAGTATCCAATTGTGCATTGGGCCTAAAATTCAGGCTGTTGGCCACTTTACTACAAAATCGATTGGACAGTTAAGAAGCATTTGGATCAGCACCAGAAATGCCGCTGCATACAGGCCAAGGTCCAAATGCTAGAAATAGATAGGCGTTCAATGGCCACCGCCTCTTACTGTGCAGCAAAACCTCTACGAAGCTTTGAGACCTTCTCCAGACCCAGATAGGTGTGATAGTCAACACCCTCCCTCTCTCCCGCTTTTTGATTGGGGTCTGAGCGGCTCAGACTCTGACCTCTCACGCCCATGGACAAGCCTCACTGGCCTGGCTCCGGAGAGATTCACTTGCCGAAGCCAATCCCGCCTGTTTAAACCTCCGTGACATTACTCGACTTCACCCCCCCCCCCCCCCCCGTCTCAGCCACCCTCTGCTGAAACCCTCGCCTGTGGCTTCGCCGACTCTGGACTCAACTAGTCCGACGCACTCCCGGCTGCCCTCCCACGTTCCGCTCTCCGTAGCATTTTCACCTCACTCGAAGCTCTCCTGCTCCTTGACCCAGCTTGCAGCACGTCCTGTTGCGCGTCTCCCCCCCCCCCCCCCCCCCCGCCCCAGCTTATCATCAAACCACGTCCCCCCCCCACCCCACCCTCGCTGACCTACGATGTCCCCTGGTCAAGAAATGTCTCGATCTTAAAATCCTCCCCCTCATTTTTAAATCCCTCCAAGGCCACTAAACCTCACTATCCCTGGAATCTCCTCCAGCCGCCAGGGCGTTCCAAGATCGCCAACACTCCTCCAATTCCGGCCCTGCCTTCAGCCATTTGGGACCCTCCCCCTGGAGTTCCCCGCCCACAAGCCTCTCTCCTTTAAGACGCTCCTTAAAAACCGGCCCAAGGTTTGGTCACCTGACCTCTCACCTCCTTATGTCACACGGTGTCATACATTTTGCTCTGTTATCATAACCTGTTTAAAAATGCATTCGGTCCCGGGATGTGGCCAAGGCCCCAGCAGTTGTTGCCCCCTTCCTCAATTGCCCCCTGGAACGGAGTGTCTCACTCAACCATTTCAGAGAGGGGGGCCATTAAGAGTCAACCACGTCATGTAGGCCAGACCGGGGTAAGGACGGCAGATTTCCCTTTCCCTAAAGTGGAACATTAATGCGAACCAGATGGGTTTTTTTTAACGCTGATTGATGATAGTTGTCACGGTCATCATTGCTGAGATTAGCGCCATATATTCCGGGTTTTATTAATTGAATTTAAATTCCCCATTGGTGAGGGTTTAACCCATGACCCCTGAGCCTGGGCCCTCTGGATTACTAGTCTGGGGCCACAACTACATCATCACCTGCCCAATGGGACGTTTTCAAAAATCCGTTTATGGGATGTGAAGCGTCGTTGGCCGGGGCCCAGCATTTGTTGCCCGTCCCTAATTGCCCCTTGAGAAGGTGGTGGGTGAGCCGCCATCTTGAACCGGCTGCAGTCCCTGTGTGGTGTGGGTAACACCCACAGTGCTGTCAGGGAGGGAGGGCCAGGATTGTGACCCAGCGACAGTGAAGGAACGGCCGATATATTTCCCAGTCAGGATGGTGAGTGTGGGGCTCGGAGGGGGGGAACTTGCAGGTGGTGGAGTTCCCCATGTGTCTGCTGCCCCCTTGTCCTTCTAGATGGTAGAGGTGGTGGGTTTGGAAGGTGCTGTCGAAGGAGCCTTGGCGAGTCGCTGCAGTGCTAACTACTTTTAAGGCACTATTGAACTCCAGGTTGTTGTTGTGTTTGACCGGCGACATGCAATTTACCAGCCCATCCAGAGGCTGAGGGGAATTTGGGGGGGGGGGAGGGTCAGGACCACGAACCGGTGTCGGGGAACTGACCATAAATGGCCCGTGACAAGCCATTTGGTCCATCTCCACGTTTCCACCTCGCCCCCAGGTAAAGGAAACAACAGAGTTCTGGTAAAAAGGTTTCGAGCAAATTCCACATTCTCAATTAGCCACAACCTTTAAACATGACACAAGAGAAGCTGATTCTATTTATAGATTCTGTCCTTGTGTGACGGCACTCTATCAGTGAACAGGTAAACAATCTCGACACCAAACACTGTTGGGTCACGCACCTCCCGGGGTTAGACACAGAGTAAAGCTTCCTCTACACTGTCCCCATCAAACACTCCCAGGACAGGTACAGCACGGGGTTAGATACAGAGTAAAGCTCCCTCAACACTGTCCCCCATCAAACACTCCCAGGACAGGTACAGCACGGGGTTAGATACAGAGTAAAGCTCCCTCTACACTGTCCCTATCAAACACTCCCAGGACAGGTACAGCACGGGGTTAGATACAGAGTAAAGCTCCCTCTACACTGTCCCCATCAAACACTCCCAGGACAGATACAGCACGGGGTTAGATACAGAGTAAAGCTCCCTCTACACTGTCCCCATCAAACACTCCCAGGGCAGGTACAGCACGGGGTTAGATACAGAGTAAAGCTCCCTCTACACTGTCCCCATCAAACACTCCCAGGACAGATACAGCACGGAGTTAGATACAGAGTAAAGCTCCCTCTACACTGTCCCCATCAAACACTCCCAGGACAGGTACAGCACGAGGTTAGATACAGAGTAAAGCTCCCTCTACACTGTCCCCATCAAACACTCCCAGGTCAGGTACAGCACGGGGTTAGATACAGAGTAAAGCTCCCTCTACACTGTCCCCATCAAACACTCCCAGGACAGATACAGCACGGAGTTAGATACAGAGTAAAGCTCCCTCTACACTGTCCCCATCAAACACTCCCAGGACAGGTACAGCACGAGGTTAGATACAGAGTAAAGCTCCCTCTACACTGTCCCCATCAAACACTCCCAGGACAGGTACAGCACGGGGTTAGATACAGAGTAAAGCTCCATCTACACTCTCCCCCATCAAACGCTCCCAGGACAGGTACAGCACGGGGTTAGATACAGAGTAAAGCTCCCTCTACACTGTCCCCATCAAACACTCACAGGACAGGGACAGCACGGGGTTAGATACAGAGTAAAGCTCCCTCTACACTGCCCCCATCAAACGCTCTCAGGACAGGTACAGCACGGGGTTAGATACAGAGTAAAGCTCCCTCTACACTGTCCCCATCAAACACTCCCAGGACAGGTACAGCACGGGGTTAGATACAGAGTAAAGCTCCCTCTACACTGTCCCCATCAAACACTCCCAGGACAGGAACAGCACGGGGTTAGATACAGAGTAAAGCTCCCTCTACACTGTCCCCATCAAACACTCCCAGGACAGGTACAGCACGGGGTTAGATACAGAGTAAAGCTCCCTCTACACTGTCCCCATCAAACATTCCCAGGACAGGTACAGCACAGGGTTAGATACAGAGTAAAGCTCCCTCTACACTGTCCCCTATCAAACACTCCCAGGACAGGTACAGCACGGGGTTAGATACAGAGTAACGCTCCCTCTACACTGTCCCCTTCAAACACTCCCAGGACAGGTACAGCACAGGGTTAGATACAGAGTAAAGCTCCCTCTACACTGTCCCCATTAAACACTCCCAGGACAGGGACAGCACGGGGTTAGATACAGAGTAAAGCTCCCTCTACACTGTCCCCATCAAACACTCCCAGGACAGGTACAGCATGGGATTAGATACAGAGTAAACCTCCCTCTACACTGTCCCCATCAAACACTCCCAGGACAGGTACAGCACGGGGTTAGATACAGAGTAAAGCTCCCTCTACACTGTCCCCATCAAACACTCCCAGGACAGGTACAGCACGGGGTTAGATACAGAGTAAACCTCCCTCTACACTGTCCCCATCAAACACTCCCAGGACAGGTACAGCACAGGGTTAGATACAGAGTAAAGCTCCCTCTACACTGTCCCCATCAAACACTCCCAGGACAGGTACAGCACAGGGTTAGATACAGAGTAAACCTCCCTCTACACTGTCCCCATCAAACACTCCCAGGACAGGTACAGCACAGGGTTAGATACAGAGTAGAGCTCCCTCTACACTGTCCCCATCAAACACTCCCAGGACAGGTACAGCACGGGGTTAGATACAGAGTAAACCTCCCTCTACACTGTCCCCATCAAACACTCCCAGGACAGGTACAGCACGGGGTTAGATACAGAGTAAAGCTCCCTCTGCACTGTCCCCATCAAACACTCCCAGGACAGGTACAGCACGGGGTTAGATACAGAGTAAAGCTCCCTGTACACTGTCCCCATCAAACACTCCCAGGACAGGTACAGCACGGGGTTAGATACAGAGTAAAGCTCCCTCTACACTGTCCCCATCAAACACTCCCAGGACAGATACAGCACGGGGTTAGATACAGAGTAAAGCTCCCTCTACACTGTCCCCATCAAACACTCCCAGGGCAGGTACAGCACGGGGTTAGATACAGAGTAAAGCTCCCTCTACACTGTCCCCATCAAACACTCCCAGGACAGATACAGCACGGAGTTAGATACAGAGTAAAGCTCCCTCTACACTGTCCCCATCAAACACTCCCAGGACAGGTACAGCACGAGGTTAGATACAGAGTAAAGCTCCCTCTACACTGTCCCCATCAAACACTCCCAGGTCAGGTACAGCACGGGGTTAGATACAGAGTAAAGCTCCCTCTACACTGTCCCCATCAAACACTCCCAGGACAGATACAGCACGGAGTTAGATACAGAGTAAAGCTCCCTCTACACTGTCCCCATCAAACACTCCCAGGACAGGTACAGCACGAGGTTAGATACAGAGTAAAGCTCCCTCTACACTGTCCCCATCAAACACTCCCAGGACAGGTACAGCACGGGGTTAGATACAGAGTAAAGCTCCATCTACACTCTCCCCCATCAAACGCTCCCAGGACAGGTGCAGCACGGGGTTAGATACAGAATAAACCTCCCTCTACACTGTCCCCATCAAACACTCCCAGGGCAGGTACAGCACGGGGTTAGATACAGAGTAAAGCTCCCTCTACACTGTCCCCATCAAACACTCCCAGGACAGGTACAGCACGGGGTTAGATACAGAGTAAAGCTCCTTCTACACTGTCCCCATCAAACACTCACAGGACAGGGACAGCACGGGGTTAGATACAGAGTAAAGCTCCCTCTACACTGCCCCCATCAAACGCTCTCAGGACAGGTACAGCACGGGGTTAGATACAGAGTAAAGCTCCTTCTACACTGTACCCATCAAACACTCCCAGGACAGGTACAGCACGGGGTTAGATACAGAGTAAAGCTCCCTCTACACTGTCCCCATCAAACACTCCCAGGACAGGAACAGCACGGGGTTAGATACAGAGTAAAGCTCCCTCTACACTGTCCCCATCAAACACTCCCAGGACAGGTACAGCACGGGGTTAGATACAGAGTAAAGCTCCCTCTACACTGTCCCCATCAAACATTCCCAGGACAGGTACAGCACAGGGTTAGATACAGAGTAAAGCTCCCTCTACACTGTCCCCCATCAAACACTCCCAGGACAGGTACAGCACGGGGTTAGATACAGAGTAACGCTCCCTCTACACTGTCCCCTTCAAACACTCCCAGGACAGGTACAGCACAGGGTTAGATACAGAGTAAAGCTCCCTCTACACTGTCCCCATTAAACACTCCCAGGACAGGGACAGCACGGGGTTAGATACAGAGTAAAGCTCTCTCTACACTGTCCCCATCAAACACTCCCAGGACAGGTACAGCATGGGATTAGATACAGAGTAAACCTCCCTCTACACTGTCCCCATCAAACACTCCCAGGACAGGTACAGCACGGGGTTAGATACAGAGTAAAGCTCCCTCTACACTGTCCCCATCAAACACTCCCAGGACAGGTACAGCACGGGGTTAGATACAGAGTAAACCTCCCTCTACACTGTCCCCATCAAACACTCCCAGGACAGGTACAGCACAGGGTTAGATACAGAGTAAAGCTCCCTCTACACTGTCCCCATCAAACACTCCCAGGACAGGTACAGCACAGGGTTAGATACAGAGTAAACCTCCCTCTACACTGTCCCCATCAAACTTTCCCAGGACAGATACAGCACGGGGTTAGATACAGAGTAAAGCTCCCTCTACACTGTCCCCATCAAACACTCCCAGGGCAGGTACAGCACGGGGTTAGATACAGAGTAAAGCTCCCTCTACACTGTCCCCATCAAACACTCCCAGGACAGATACAGCACGGAGTTAGATACAGAGTAAAGCTCCCTCTACACTGTCCCCATCAAACACTCCCAGGACAGGTACAGCACGAGGTTAGATACAGAGTAAAGCTCCCTCTACACTGTCCCCATCAAACACTCCCAGGACAGGTACAGCACGGGGTTAGATACAGAGTAAAGCTCCATCTACACTCTCCCCCATCAAACGCTCCCAGGACAGGTGCAGCACGGGGTTAGATACAGAATAAACCTCCCTCTACACTGTCCCCATCAAACACTCCCAGGGCAGGTACAGCACGGGGTTAGATACAGAGTAAAGCTCCCTCTACACTGTCCCCATCAAACACTCCCAGGACAGGTACAGCACGGGGTTAGATACAGAGTAAAGCTCCCTCTACACTGTCCCCATCAAACACTCACAGGACAGGGACAGCACGGGGTTAGATACAGAGTAAAGCTCCCTCTACACTGTCCCCATCAAACGCTCTCAGGACAGGTACAGCACGGGGTTAGATACAGAGTAAAGCTCCCTCTACACTGTCCCCATCAAACACTCCCAGGACAGGTACAGCACGGGGTTAGATACAGAGTAAAGCTCCCTCTACACTGTCCCCATCAAACACTCCCAGGACAGGAACAGCACGGGGTTAGATACAGAGTAAAGCTCCCTCTACACTGTCCCCATCAAACACTCCCAGGACAGGTACAGCACGGGGTTAGATACAGAGTAAAGCTCCCTCTACACTGTCCCCATCAAACATTCCCAGGACAGGTACAGCACAGGGTTAGATACAGAGTAAAGCTCCCTCTACACTGTCCCCCATCAAACACTCCCAGGACAGGTACAGCACGGGGTTAGATACAGAGTAACGCTCCCTCTACACTGTCCCCTTCAAACACTCCCAGGACAGGTACAGCACAGGGTTAGATACAGAGTAAAGCTCCCTCTACACTGTCCCCATTAAACACTCCCAGGACAGGGACAGCACGGGGTTAGATACAGAGTAAAGCTCTCTCTACACTGTCCCCATCAAACACTCCCAGGACAGGTACAGCATGGGATTAGATACAGAGTAAACCTCCCTCTACACTGTCCCCATCAAACACTCCCAGGACAGGTACAGCACGGGGTTAGATACAGAGTAAAGCTCCCTCTACACTGTCCCCATCAAACACTCCCAGGACAGGTACAGCACGGGGTTAGATACAGAGTAAACCTCCCTCTACACTGTCCCCATCAAACACTCCCAGGACAGGTACAGCTTGGGGTTAGATACAGAGTAAAGCTCCCTCTACACTGTCCCCATCAAACACTCCCAGGACAGGTACAGCACGGGGTTAGATACAGAGTAAACCTCCCTCTATACTGTCCCCATCAAACACTCCCAGGACAGGTACAGCACGGGGTTAGATACAGAGTAAAGCTCCCTCTGCACTGTCCCCATCAAACACTCCCAGGACAGGTACAGCACGGGGTTAGATACAGAGTAAAGCTCCCTGTACACTGTCCCCATCAAACACTCCCAGGACAGGTACAGCACGGGGTTAGATACAGAGTAAAGCTCCCTCTACACTGTCCCCATCAAACACTCCCAGGACAGGTACAGCACGGGGTTAGATACAGAGTAAAGCTCCCTCTACACTGTCCCCATCAAACACTCTGCTGTGATGAAGGGGGGTGAAGTGAGGTGTGGTTTGGGTCTTCACAGTGATGACCAGACGCTGTAATCTTAGCCATGTTTCATGAGGGATTAGCATCTTCCCACTGTAGCAGCTGTGGGATCTCGCATGTCCACCTGATCCCTACCCGGTACCGGCACTGTCAGTCAGCCCAGCATGTTTTTGAGCCGATGTTTCTGGGGCGAGGTGTCCCAAGGCTCTGACTCAGAGCAGAGGATGTGAGTCATGGTGGACACACACACCAGGGAGAGAGAGAGAGAGAACCGCACCTACTAACACCAGGGGCAGCAGGGTAGCATGGTGGTTAGCATAAATGCTTCACAGCTCCAGGGTCCCAGGTTCGATTCCCGGCTGGGTCACTGCCTGTGCGGAGTCTGCATGTCCTCCCCGTGTGTGCGTGGGTTTCCTCCGGGAGCTCCGGTTTCCTCCCACAGTCCAAAGATGTGCGGGTTAGGTGGATTGGCCATGCTAAATTGCCCGTAGTGACCTAATAAAAGTAAGGTTAAGGGGGCGGTTGTTGGGTTACGGGTATAGGGTGGATACGTGGGTTTAAGTAGGGTGATCATTGCTCGGCACAACATTGAGGGCCGAAGGGCCTGTTCTGTGCTGTACTGTTCTATGTTCTAACACCAGCAGGGAAGGTTGGATGAGTGACGACGGGATCCGGGTACCCCCCCCCCCAACCACACCTCGCCGCTGCGGTACTGAGCCCCACGCAAAGGGGCAAGAGCTCCACATTCCAATCCCGGCCCTGGACTCGACACGGGAGTGAGGCGATCCCAGCCCACGGATAGGGGCAGTGGGGGGAAAAGGAGGTACAATTCTTCCCAGTATTGCTCCCGCTCCCCTGGAATGCTCAGCATAGATGGGAGTTCCCACTGCCACCCACGTCTCCCGAATGACGGAACGGTTACCCCGCAGAAGGAGGCCATTCGGCCCGTCGAGTGAGCAAATGAGCATCGTGACTTAGTGCCGTTCCCCTGCCTTTCCCCCCCCTGCACATTGTCTCCATTCAAATAATCGTCCATCGCCCCCCTCGATTGAACCTGCCTCCACCACACTTCCAGACAGTGCATTCCAGACCCCAACCACTCGGCAGGCTGGCAGTGCCATGGTACCTCCCTGCCCAGAGCCCCGCCGACCCAGGAGCCCCCCGGATCCCCAGGAACCCCCACAAGCCCCGGTACGCCTCCTCTCAGTTTGTGGAGTCCAGTACTAACCGCTGCTCGTTCAGGGTCTGCGAGGCGGTTGGATCCAGCGCCTTTGGTAACTCCAGCAAGTGACTTTAGGAGGAACTTCTTCACCCAAAGGGTTGTGAATCTATAGAATTCCTTGCCCAGTGAAGCAGTTGAGGCTCCTTCATTACATGTTTTTAAGGTAAAGATAGATAGTTTTTTGAAGAATAAAGGGATTAAGGGTTATGGTGTTCGGGCCGGAAAGTGGAGCTGAGTCCACAAAAGATTAGCCATGATCTCATTGAATGGCGGAGCAGGCTCGGGGGGCCAGATGGCCGACTCCTGCTCCTAGTTCTTATGTTCTTATGAGTGCATAGTAATGTGAGGCTGACTGAAACATTTTAGATGGAAATCTGCCCGATCTGGGCCCAGCCCACACTGGGCAGTATTTAGATCACGACGTCTCACGAGATCCCCGCGAGGTGTGGCGAGCCAGGCAAATCCCGGACGAGGCCTCTCCCAGTATGTACCGACCACCTTGTCTCCTGATTCCGGTGGGATTCGACTGGTAGATCGTGCCCATAGAGCTTTACAGCAGATGAAGAGGCCCTTTGGCCCATCAGTGTCAGCACTGGCTGTCAAACACCTATCTATCCTAACCCCATTTTCCAGCATACGTGAGTGTGTGTGCCTGTGTGTCTATTTGTGCGTGATTGTGTGTCTGCGTGTGTCTCAGTGTCTGTTTGTGCGTATGTGATTGTGTGTCTCAGTGTCTGTTTGTGCGTATGTGATTGTGTGTCTGCGTGTGTCTCAGTGTCTGTGCGTATGTGATTGTGTGTCTGCGTGTGTCTCAGTGTCTGTTTGTGCGTATGTGATTGTGTGTCTCAGTGTCTGTTTGTGCGTATGTGATTGTGTGTCTGCGTGTGTCTCAGTGTCTGTTTGTGCGTATGTGATTGTGTGTCTGCGTGTGTCTCAGTGTCTGTTTGTGCGTATGTGATTGTGTGTCTGCGTGTGTCTCAGTGTCTGTTTGTGCGTATGTGATTGTGTGTGACTATTAGTCCAAATGTGATTGTTTGTCTGTGTCTGCGTCACTGTGTCTGTGTGTATGTGATTGTGTGTGTCTATTAGTGCAAATGTGATTGTGTGTCTGTGTGTGTGTCTATTAGTGCAAATGTGATTGTCTGTGTCTGCCTGTGAGTGTGTCTATTTGTGCGTATGTGATTGTGAGTCTGTCTGTGTGTCTGTGCAAATGTGATTGTGTGTCTGTGTGTGTGTCTATTAGTGCAAATGTGATTGTGTGTGTGTCTGTGTGTATGTGATTGCGTCTCTGTGTGTCTATTTGTGCGTATGTGATTGTGTTTCTGTGTGTGTCTATTTGTGCATATGTGATTGTGTGTCTGTGTGTGTGTGTCTGTTAGTGCAAATGTGATGGTGTGTCTGTGTGTGTGTCTATTTGTGCGTATGTGATTTTGTGTCTGTGTGTCTGCAAATGTGATTGTGTGTCTGTGTGTGTGTCTATTTGTGCGTATGTGATTTTGTGGCTGTGTGTGTGTCTGTTAGTACAAATGTGATTGTGTGTCTGTTCGTGCAAATGTGATTGTGTGTCTGTGCGTGTGTCTGTTAGTGCAAATGTGATGGTGTGTCTGTGTGTGTGTCTGTTAGTGCAAATGTGATTGTGTGTGTGTCTATTTGTGCGTATGTGATTTTGTGTCTGTGTGTCTGTGCAAATATAATTGTGTGGGTGTGTCTATTTGTGCAAATGTGATTGTGTGTCTGTGTGTGTGTCTATTTGTGCGTCTGTGATTTTGTGTGTGTATGTCTGTTAGTGCAAATGTGATTGTGTGTCTGTTCGTGCAAATGTAATTGTGTGTCTGTTAGTGCAAATGTGATTGTGTGTCTGTTCGTGCAAATGTGATTGTGTGTCTGTTCGTGCAAATGTGATTGTGTGTCTGTGTGTATTTGCACATATGTGATTGTGCCTGTGTGTATTTGTGCCTCTGTGATTGTGTGTGTGTGTCTCTTTGTGTGTGGTTCATGAGCTCTGTGTGTTTGTGTGGTTTGAGTGTTTTGTGTGTTCTGTGTGTTTATGTTGGCTGTTGCATCGCTCCCTCTACAGGTCCACTTCCAGCCCCTGTGACGCCAAGAGCTTTTACTGAGATGCTCACGTGATTTCTTGGAAAGCCTGTGACCAAGACAAATGTATAAAAGGAGGGGGCGGGATCCTGTAGGCAGGGCTTAAACAGTTAGAGAGAGTGGAACCGAGCAAGACTGAACACTTCGCAACACCAAAACGCTAACAGGGCTACCCTACTGCCTCCGACCAGACTTGGCATCGGCGAGGGGGGGGAGTGGGGAGGAGCGGAGATTGGGGAGTGAGGGGACCGCAAAGTCGTGTGCGAGGAGTCGCAGTGTTGGAACGGGAACTCGGGTTTGGAGTAAGTGAATCTGCCAGGGAAGCGGGACCACGTCTCCGAGGCAAGGGGTGGGGTGCGTGCCCGGGCGGGTGGGGGCAGAAGAAAGGGCAAATCGGTTACCCTCAGTTATCCGAACCCGGTTAACCCCTCGTCCATTCTGCTTACTGTTCTGACTCTTGTTTGCTCCATTTCCTGTCTGGTAAACAAAGCAGGTCCCTTCTCTTCCTCCCTCTGCTTCCCTCGTAACCTCCTCCCCATCAGTCTGTCAACCACTTGGACACTCCCCTCAGGTGCCTTTGAAACCACCTCCCATCTCCCCCAGCCCACCAACTCCATCCCAAACCTCCACAAACCGCAACCCACATAACCTCAAGCCCTGTCCGCTCCCCTCGTCCTCTGCTTGGCCCATTTGGCACTCCCTTCGCCTCTCTTCACCCTGCCCCACTCTTATCCCTCCTCCCCTTCGACCCAGCTGCCTCCCCTCCCACCCTCCCCTCTTCCCCTCCCTCCCTCCTTCTCCCTTCCCTCCCTCCGAGCCTTTCTCCGTGCACTCCTCACCCTCCCTCCATCCATCTCTCTCACTCCCCTCCCTCCCTCCATCCACTCCTCACTCCGCCCATTTCCCCTTCTCTCCCTCTCTTCATCCGTTCCTTCCCTTCATCCCCTCTCTCCCTCTTTTCCCCCTCTCCTCTACTCCTTCCTCTCCTCCCTCCCTCCTTCGCTGCGTCCCACATCCCTCGCCAACCCTCTCCCTCGTCCTCCTCACTTCCCTTTCCTCCCTAACACCCCTCCCCCCCACCCCCCACTCTGTCTCCTCTCCTGTGCCCTTGCCTCAACACTCCTCCAGCCTCCCCGGCCAATCTTCCTCCCTCGCCGTCTCCCATACACCACCGCGCCCCCTCTGCATTCTTCCCTCCCTCCCCCTCTACCGCCCCATCGTCCATCTACACTGGTCACATCTCTTCTCGCCCTCACAAGGACCTCCCCCCTCTTTGGTCCCCGAGCGAGCGGTGTCGATGAGGTCGCGCTGGGAAACGGAGGTCAGCGAGCCTCCGGCCTGACCGCCATACTTGCTCGCGAGGGGGCGCGGTGAAGATTGACCAGACTGATTCCGGGGATGGCGGGACTAACGCACGAGGAGAGATTAACTAGGTTCGGATTATATTTGTTGGAGTTCAGCAGAATGAGGGAGGGAATCTCATAGAAACTTATAAAATTCTAACAGGACGAGACAGGGTAGATGCAGGAAGGATGTTCCCGATGGTGGGTGGGTCCAGAACCAGGGATCACAGTCTGAGGATACGGGGTGCAGACCATTGAGGACGGAGATGAGGAGACATTTCTTCACCCAGAGAGTGGTCGGCCTGTGGAATTCGTTACCACAGGAAGCCGTTAGATACAGCCCTGAGGGTAAAGGGGATTAAAGGATATGGAGGGGAAAGCGGGATTAGGCTATTGAGTTGGCTGGTCAGCCATGATCATAATGAACGGCGGAGCAGGTTCGAAGGGCCGAATGGCCTCCTCCTGCTCCTATTTCCTGTGTTTCTATGCCTCTCTCTCACTCTCTCTCCCTCACCGTGTGCAGGATGGCGGGAGGGGTGAGATGCACTCGCAAGCTGAAGCAGTGGATGATGCAGCAGGTGGACAGCAACAAGTACCCGGGCCTGGTCTGGGAGGACCGCAAGCTGGGAATGTTCCGGATCCCCTGGAAACACGCCGGCAAGCAGGACTACAGGCACGACGAGGACGCCGCCATTTTCAAAGTAATCCCCAGCACCCACCCCCCGCACCCTTCATGGCAACTGCCACGGTCGTCACGGGCACACTATCGCAGTCTGGTGCCTGGGTAGATGTGGGGGGGGGGGGGGGGGTAGGATCGGGGAGAGGTCGCAAGGATCTGCAGGTTACGTGGGGTTTCAGGGATAGGGCGGGGGGGGCTCTTCCAGAGGGTCAGCACAGGATCAATGGGCCGAATGGCCTCCTTCTACTCTGCAGGGATGACCCGGAAGCCCTCAGCCAAACCCTGGATTGGATTCACCGTCACCACGGGCGGCACATGTAGCACAGTGGTTAGCACTGTGGCTTCACAGCGCCAGGGCCCCAGGTTCCATTCCCGGCTTGGGTCACTGTCTGTGCGGAGTCTGCACGTTCTCCCCGTGTCTGGGTGGGTTTCCTCCGGGTGCTCCGGTTTCCTCCCACAAGTCCCGAAAGACGTGCTGTGAGGTGAATTGGACAACCTGAATTCTCCCTCTGTGACCCGGACAGGCGCCGGAATGTGGCGACTGGGGGATTTTCACAGTAACTTCATTACAGTGTTAATGTCAGCCTACTTGTGACAATAATAAAGATTATTATTAGAATCGGAAGAAATAATTCTGGCATTTTCAGGGTGGCACAGAGGTTAGCACTGCGGCCTCACAACTCAATCCGGCCTTGGGTGACTGTGGGGAGTCTGCACGTTTTCCCTGTGTCTGTGTGGCTTTCCGCCGGGTGCTCCGGTTTCCTCCCACAGTCCAAGCATGTGCAGGTTAGGTAGATTGGCCGTGCTAAATTGCCCTTTAGTGTCCAGGGTTACGGGGATAGAGTGGGGGAGTGAGCTTGGGTCGGGCGCTCTTTCTGAGGTTCAGTGCAGATTCGCTGGGCCGAATGGCCTCCTTCTGCACTGTAGGGGTTCATGATCTTTGACCCAGAGACAGTGAAGGAACGGCCGATATATTTCCCAGTCAGGATGGTGAGTGTGGGGCTCGGAGGGGGGGAACTTGCAGGTGGTGGAGTTCCCCATGTGTCTGCTGCCCCCTTGTCCTTCTAGATGGTAGAGGTGGTGGGTTTGGAAGGTGCTGTCGAAGGAGCCTTGGTGAGTGGCTGCGGTGCATCTTGTAGATGGTACACACACTGCTGCCACTGTGCGTCGGTGGTGGAGGGAGTGAATGTTTGTGGATGGGGTGCCGATCAAAGCGGGGCTGCTTTGTCCTGGATGGTGTCGAGCTTCTCGAGTGTTGTCGGAGCCGCACTCATCCAGGCAAGTGGAGAATATCCCATCACACTCCTGACTTGTGCCTTGTAGATGGTGGACAGGCTTTGGGGGGAGTCAGGAGGTGAGTTACTCACCGCAGGATTCCCAGCACATAAACGAAAAAGAGAGAGCAGGATACGTTTCGGGAGAGAATTCCAGAGCTCGGAGCCCAGGCAGCTGAAGGGACGGACGCCAATGCTGAAAGATTGACCTTTCAACCTCAAGGGGCAAAACCAGCCGCAGAGGGTGTGGGAGTGAAGGTCTCACCAGGGTTTGGAGTGTGAGATGGGTCAGATATTTTGAATATTCGATGGGGACAGTGTAGAGGGAGCTTTACTCCGTATCTAACCCCGTGCTATCCCTGTCCTGGGAGTGTTTGATGGGGACAGTGTAGAGGGAGCTTTACTCTGTATCTAACCCCGTGCTGTACCTGTCCTGGGAGTGTTTGATGGGGACAGTGTAGAGGGAGGTTTACTCTGTATCTAACCCCGTGGTGTACCTGTCCTGGGAGTGTTTGATGGGGACAGTGTAGAGGGAGCTTTACTCTGTATCTAACCCCGTGGTGTACCTGTCCTGGGAGTGTTTGATGGGGACAGTGTCGAGGGAGCTTTACTTTGTATCTAACCCTGTGCTGTACCTGTCCTGGGAGTGTTTGATGGGGACAGTGTAGAGGGAGCTTTACTCTGTATCTAACCCCGTGCTGTCCCTGTCCTGGGAGTGTTTGATGGGGACAGTGTAGAGGGAGGTTTACTCTGTATCTAACCCCGTGCTGTACCTGTCTTGGGACTGTTTGATGGGGACAGTGTAGAGGGAGGTTTACTCTGTATCTAACCCCGTGCTGTCCCTGTCCTGGGAGTGTTTGATGGGGGCAGTGTAGAGGGAGCTTTACTCTGTATCTAACCCCGTGCTGTACCTGTCCTGGGAGTGTTTGATGAGGACAGTGTAGAGGGAGCTTTACTCTGTATCTAACCCCGTGCTGTACCTGTCCTGGGAGTGTTTGATGGGGACAGTGTAGAGGGAGATTTACTCTGTATCTAACCCCGTGCTGTACCTGTCCTGGGAGTGTTTGATGGGGACAGTGCAGAGGGAGCTTTACTCTGTATCTAACCCCGTGCTGTACCTGTCCTGGGAGTGTTTGATGGGGACAGTGTAGAGGGAGCTTTACTCTGTATCTAGCCCCGTGCTGTACCTGTCCTGGGAGTGTTTGATGGGGGCAGTGTAGAGGGAGCTTTACTCTGTATCTAACCCCGTGCTGTACCTGTCCTGGGAGTGTTTGATGAGGACAGTGTAGAGGGAGCTTTACTCTGTATCTAACCCCGTGCTGTACCTGTCCTGGGAGTGTTTGATGGGGACAGTGTAGAGGGAGATTTACTCTGTATCTAACCCCGTGCTGTACCTGTCCTGGGAGTGTTTGATGGGGACAGTGCAGAGGGAGCTTTACTCTGTATCTAACCCCGTGCTGTACCTGTCCTGGGAGTGTTTGATGGGGACAGTGTAGAGGGAGCTTTACTCTGTATCTAACCCCGTGCTGTACCTGTCCTGGGAGTGTTTGATGGGGACAGTGTAGAGGGAGCTTTACTCTGTATCTAACCCCGTGCTGTACCTGTCCTGGGAGTGTTTGATGGGGACAGTGTAGAGGGAGCTTTACTCTGTATCTAACCTCGTGCTGTACCTGTCCTGGGAGTGTTTGATGGGGACAGTGTAGAGGGAGCTTTACTCTGTATCTAACCTCGTGCTGTACCTGTCCTGGGAGTGTTTGATGGGGACAGTGTAGAGGGAGCTTTACTCTGTATCTAACCCTGTGCTGTACCTGTCCTGGGAGTGTTTGATGGGGACAGTGTAGAGGGAGCTTTACTCTGTATCTAACCCCGTACTGTACCTGTCCTGGGAGTGTTTGATGAGGACAGTGAGTACTTTGGAGTTGCATCTGAACTGGTATCTGCATTAACAATCCACGCTCACTTTCTGAATAGGCCTGGGCCAAGTTTAAGGGCAAGTACAAAGATGGCGACAAGGTGGATCCTGCTACCTGGAAAACACGTCTGCGATGTGCGCTGAACAAGAGCAGCGAGTTTGAGGAGGTGCCCCAACGTTCTCAGCTGGACCTTTCCGAACCGTACAAAGTCTACAAGATCGTCGACGACAACGCTGTGAGGAGTGAGTGCTTGACCGCTGCTAATGGAGGATGGGAAGGGGTCTAACTACTGTTGGGTGGGTGGGTGGGATTGTGAAAGTAATGGAACCATCAATTCACCAGACACGTGTTTCCGATATGAATATAGGCTTTAATCTACTTACTACAGAGCCAGCCTGTTACCCGTTGATGAACTCTCAGTGAACTGCAGGCTGACTCTGGACAAGGGTATTTATACAGCAGCACAAGGGGGAGGAGTCGTGGGCGGAGCCAAGGGTGGAGCCCTGTACAAGCTCCTGGGCATTCCCAGAGCTCCTCCCCTAGTGGTCGGGTAACGCTACTGCGCTTACAAAGATACAGTGTGAATTACCATGTTACATTCACCACAGAAAGGTTTTTGGGTGTCTGTCTCGAAGGGGGAGATTTACCGAGGGGGGAACGGAGGAGGTTGGGGAAAGGGGTTATCCGTGAGGGAGATTTTTATTTCTATTCGGGGACAGTGCACCTTTTCCCTGTGAAGCCTGTCTCTCTCTCTGTTACTCTCTGTGTCCACCTCTCTCTCTATCTCCATCTTTATCCCACTCTCTCTGTCTCTCCCTCTCTCTGACTCTTTCTACCTCTCTATCTCTATCTCTCAATCTCTCCCTCTTTCTCTGTCTCTCTCTCTCTCTCCCTGTTTCTCTCTGTGTCTGTCGCTCTGTGTCCCTCACTCTGTGTCTCTTGCTCCCTCTCTGGCCCTCTCTCTCTCTCTCTGTATCTCTGTCTCTCTCTGTCTCTCTTTCTTTCTCTCTCTCTGTCTCTCTCTCTCTCTGTCTCTCTTTCTCTCTCTCTCTGTATCTCTGTCTCTGTCTCTCTCTCTCTCTGTCTCTTTCTATCTCTTTCTATCACTCCCCCTCTGTCTCTCTCTCTGTATCTCTGTCTCTCTCTCTCTCTCTGTATCTCTGTCTCTCTCTCTCTCTCTCTGTCTCTCTCCCTCTCTCTCTGTATCTCTGTCTCTCTCTATCTCTCCCTCTCTGTCTCTCCCTCTGTCTCTCTGTATCTCTGTCTCTATCTATCTCTCCCTCTCTATCTCTCCCTCTCCATCTCTCCCTCTCCATCTCTCCCTCTCCATCTCTACCTCTCCCTCTCTACCTCTCCCTCTCTATCTCTCCCTCTCTATCTCTCCCTCTCTATCTCTCCCTCTCTGTATCTCTCTCTCTGTATCTTTGTCTCTCTCTATCTCTCCCTCTCTATCTCTCCCTCTCTATCTCTCCCTCTCTATCTCTCCCTCTCTATCTCTCCCTCTCTATCTCTCCCTCTCCATCTCTCCCTCTCCATCTCTCCCTCTCTATCTCTCCCTCTCCATCTCTCCCTCTCCATCTCTCCCTCTCTATCTCTCCCCCTCTGTATCTCTCTCTCTGTATCTTTGTCTCTCTGTATCTCTCTCTCTGTATCTTTGTCTCTCTCTATCTCTCCCTCGCTAGCTCTCCCTCTCTATCTCTGTCTCTCTCTCTCTGTATCTCCGTCTCTCTCTATCTCTCCCTCTCTATCTCTGTCTCTCTCTATCTCTCTCCCTCCCTCTCTATCTCTCCCCCTCTCTCTCTATCGATCTCTCCCCCCCTCTCCCTCTCTGTCTCTCCCTCTCTATCTCTCCCTCTCTATCTCTCTCTCTCTATCTCTCTCTCTCTATCTCTCCCTCTGTCTCTCCCTCTCTGTATCTCCCTCTCTGTATCTCCCTCTCTGTATCTCCCTCTCTGTCTCTCCCTCTATCTCTCCCTCTCTCTCTCTGTCTCTGACTCTCTCTCTATCTCTCCCGCTCTCTCTCTCCGTCTCTCCCCCTCTATCTCTCTCTCCCTCTCTGGCTCTCCCTCTCTGCCTCTCCCTCTCTGTCTCTCCCTCTCTGTCTCTCCCTCTCTGTCTCTCCCTCTCTGTCTCTCCCTCTCTGTCTCTCCCTCTCTGTCTCTCCCTCTCTGTCTCTCTCTCTCTCCCTCTATCTCTCTGTCTCTGACTCTCTCTCTATCTCTCCCGCTCTCTCTCTGTCTCTCCCTCTCTATCTCTCTCTCTCTCTCTCTGTCTCTCCCTCTC
>NW_024055930.1:22500-42500 GCF_902713615.1 Scyliorhinus canicula | reverse complement strand
CCCGTCAGTCTGGTCTCAACAAAACTCGGGAGGGATCTGCAGGGCTGGTATTATTGATTTTTAATCAATTTGCAAGGCTGACCCGCTCTGTAGAGATTCAGGACATATACAGTCTCCTGAAGCTCCCAGAACCAAGCGAGCCCGAGAACAAAGAGATCTTCTATACATATCATTCATTGGCATCAAGTTTCACATACAAGATTCCCATTGGTCATCCTATACACCTCCTGACCTGGCCAGATATCCTGATTGGCTCACTTCGCGTTCCTCAACCCAGGGCCTCTTGTTACCCAGCATCCTTTTCACCATCCTCAGCACGAGGCTCCCCCCCCCCCCCCCCCCCCCCTTCCTGGCCATGCTTCGCTCAATCCCTTTGTTCTTTGCCTGTTACCTCACTACCATCAGACCGGCTCTCTCCTCTACATTATTCTAACTAATTATCCTATTTTATATCACATTCGTTTGTTCAATTCCTCAACACTTAGAGAGAAGGACAGGGGCAGATCAGAAGGATCACACCCACCACGTGGCTTAGAGCAGACTGGTTAGTTAGACTGAAATGAAAAATGAAATGAAAATCGCTTATTGTCACGAGTAGGCTTCAATGAAGTTACCGTGAAAAGCCCCTAGTCGCCACATTCCGGCGCCTGTCCGGGGAGGCCGGTACGGGAATCGAACCGTGCTGCTGGCCTGCTTGGTCTGCTTTAAAAGCCAGCGATTTAGCCTGGTGAGCTAAACCAGCCCCTATGACTGAGTTACCATAGCAAGATTAGCAGGAGAGTCGAACTCATAGAGAACTGTGCTCATGGTTCAATGAATCACATTGAACTGCCATCAACGTCTGGAGTATCTATTGGTGAAAGCTGCATCGAGTTGCAGCCTGTGTTAACCCAGAGTAGACAGCACAGCATGGACTCAGTGTTATTGAGGCCCAGGGTGTCAGGACGGGTCAGTTACAGTGATGGAGTCTTGGGGTCAGAGAGCAGAGAGGGGAGGGGGGGAGGAGGAGGAATGAGAGTGAGAGGCTGGGGAGGAGGGAAGGGGATAGTGAGGTGCGGGAAGGGGAGGGGGAGGGAATGGGAGAAGCTCTAAGGGAAATGAGAAGGTAGAGTGGGGAACAGAGGTATGGGGCTGGGTCGGGGGAAGAGTGTGCGCTTTCGGGAGGGTGACCTGTGAGGGATTTCACTCACACAGGCTCTGCCAGCCTCTCGAGGTAGGCCCCAGTGACTTTTGGCTCAGTTTTAACCACTTTCTCCATTTAGGGGGGTGGACTGACCCTGAAATGCTTTAGTTCGAGAAAGATCTTTGAAAACCCTACTGAGGGAGCGCTGCACTGTGGGAAGGTCTATACTGAGGGAGCGCTGCACTGTGTGAGGGTCAGTACTGAGGGAGCTCCGCACTGTCAGAGGGTCAGTACTGAGGGAGCGCCGCACTGTGGGAGGGTCAGTACTGAGGGAGCGCCGCACTGTCAGAGGGTCAGTACTGAGGGAGCACCGCACTGTGGGAGGGTCAGTACTGAGGGAGCGCCGCACTGTGGGAGGGTCAGTACTGAGGGAGTGCCGCACTGTCAGAGGGTCAGTACTGAGGGAGCGCCGCACTGTGGGAAGGTCAGTACTGAGGGAGTGCCACACTGTCGGAGAGTCAGTACTGAGGGAGCGCTGCACTGTGGGAGGGTCAGTACTGAGGGAGCGCCGCACTGTCGGAAGGTCAGTACTGAGGGAGTGCCGCACTGTCAGAGGGTCAGTACTGAGGGAGTGCTGCACTGTGGGAGGGTCAGTACTGAGGGAGCGCCGCACTGTCAGAGGGTCAGTACTGAGGGAGCGCCGCACTGTCAGAGGGTCAGTACTGAGGGAGCGCCGCACTGTCAGAGGGTCAGTACTGAGGGAGCGCCGCACTGTCAGAGGGTCAGTACTGAGGGAGCGCCGTACTGTGGGAGGGTCAGTACTGAGGGAGTGCCGCACTGTCAGAGGGTCAGTACTGAGGGAGTGCCGCACTGTCAGAGGGTCAGTACTGAGGGAGTGCCGCACTGTCAGAGGGTCAGTACTGAGGGAGTGCCGCACTGTCAGAGGGTCAGTACTGGGGGAGTGCCGCACTGTCAGAGGGTCAGTACTGAGGGAGCACCGCACTGTGGGAGGGTCAGTACTGAGGGAGCGCCGCACTGTCAGAGGGTCAGTACTGAGTGAGTGCCGTACTGTGGGAGGGTCAGTACTGAGGGAGTGCCGCACTGTCAGAGGGTCAGTACTGAGGGAGTGCTGCACTGTGGGAGGGTCAGTACTGAGGGAGTGCCGCACTGTGAGAGGGTCAGTACTGAGGGAGTGCCGCACTGTGGGAGGGTCAGTACTGAGGGAGCGCCGCACTGTCAGAGGGTCAGTACTGAGGGAGTGCCGCACTGTCAGAGGGTCAGTACTGAGGGAGTGCCGCACTGTCAGAGGGTCAGTACTGAGGGAGTGCCGCACTGTCAGAGGGTCAGTACTGAGGGAGTGCCGCACTGTCAGAGGGTCAGTACTGAGGGAGTGCCGCACTGTCAGAGGGTCAGTACTGAGGGAGCGCCGCACTGTCAGAGGGTCAGTACTGAGTGAGTGCCGTACTGTGGGAGGGTCAGTACTGAGGGAGTGCCGCACTGTCAGAGGGTCAGTACTGAGGGAGTGCCGCACTGTCAGAGAGTCAGTACTGAGGGAGCGCCGCACTGTCAGAGGGTCAGTACTGAGGGAGCGCCGCACTGTCAGAGGGTCAGTACTGAGGGAGTGCCGTACTGTGGGAGGGTCAGTACTGAGGGAGCGCCGCACTGTGGGAGGGTCAGTACTGAGGGAGTGCTGCACTGTGGGAGGGTCAGTACTGAGGGAGCGCCGCACTGTGGGAGGGTCAGTACTGAGGGAGTGCCGCACTGTGGGAGGGTCAGTACTGAGGGAGAAACTATGGATAAATCTGTGCTGGGGAAGGCGGAGGTTCAAGGTAATGGGGGGACGGTGGATCGATGGAGTTACGACACACCATCAGAACCGATTGAACAGCCTGGAGGGGCAGAATGGCCTTTCCTGCCTCACTGTCAGCGCCTCACATAGCATCAATTCCCTTTTGGAGAATCCGAATTAAAAGTAATTTGAAAGTGTCAGGGTCTCTTTTGCTTCGGCGATATTGAAAAATGACTTATTTCTATTCCCTCCCTTTGTCTCTGTGTCAGTTAATTCCTGTTCGATTAGCTTGCGTCCGAGGGGGAATCTTTCTACCATATTAAACTTCTCAAGCGTGGCGTCTTCATGATGAAATATGATATCGAGTGAAATCTCCCTTTTCTTTCGAAAGAAGAACAAGATCGAAGGCCCATCGTGCGTCCTCTTGAGGGTGAGTCAATCTGCTCGCCAGGCCGAGGGTGGTAGAGCCTCTGCCGATCGAGGGCTGCGGCCTCCAATCTCCGACGGGCCGAGCCTAAATAACAGGCCCACGAAGTAGGCCTCAGGCCTACTTGACACGGGCCCGGGCAATTCGCTGGCCGGGGATCGAGGAGGCTGGGGCCTTCGCGATCTCGTCGGCACTTTCGGAGCAGCGCCAGGCCGCTCGGCCCCTCGAGACTGCTCCGCCTTTCGACCGGGGACGATACGATCCCCATCCGATGCGCCCCTCGCCCGATGGGCCGGATCCAGCGACCTGCATCAGGCAGGCAAAACTTTCGGCCCCTCTCACCTGATGCACCGCTGAATCTGATCCCAGCTCTTAACTCCGGCGAGTGGGGGGCGGAGGGGAGTGAGAATAATCGAGAAATCTTTCAGAGGACACCGCCACGTTCGAGCCCTCCCCAACCCTGAGCCGCTCGCCGTCCCGACTTTCGCCTTTCGTCATCGCCTTTCCTTCACTGTCGCTGGGTCAGAATCGCGGAACTACCTCTCTAACAGCACGGTGGGTGGACCCACACCACACGGGGCGGCAACGGTGGCAACGGGCTCACCCCCCCCCGCACCCCACCTCACCCCCCCAATCTCCCTGAGGGAAAGAGCTGGGAGGAAGGATTATTGAAGCAACTTACAGACCGCAGACACAATGTACTGTGTCTCTCTGACACTGGATTCAAATAACTGAGCCATCTTAATTGAGTGCCGGCTACACTCGTTTATTCATTCACTCGAGTCAAGTCTAGACCTGCGATATGGTAATCATAGTCTGAAAACTGGCGGGGTGGCACTCGATCAATTCAACATCTCTCCGACGGAACAACACTGTCATAACTCACAATATAATTTAACATCTCCCACACCCCTCACTGTAACACTGATATACCCCACACCCCTCACTGTAACAGTGATATACCCCACACCCCTCACTGTAACACACTGATATACCCCACACCCCTGACTGTAACACTGATATATCCCACACCCCTCACTGTAACACTGATATACCCCACACCCCTCACTGTAACACTGATATACCCCACACCCCTCACTGTAACACTGATATATCCCACACCCCTCACTGTAACACTGATATACCCCACACCCCTCACTGTAATACTCTGATATACCCCACACCCCTCACTGTAACACTGATATACCCCACACCCCTCACTGTAACACTCTGATATACCCCACACCCCTCACTGTAACACTGATATAACCCACACCCCTCACTGTAACACTGATATACCCCAAACCCCTCACTGTAACACTGATATACCCCACACCCCTCACTGTAACACTGATATATCCCACACCCCTCACTGTAACACTGATATATCCCACACCCCTCACTGTAACACTGATATATCCCACACCCCTCACTGTAACACTGATATACCCCACACCCCTCACTGTAATACTCTGATATACCCCACACCCCTCACTGTAACACTCTGATATACCCCACACCCCTCACTGTAACACTGATATACCCCACACCCCTCACTGTAACACTGATATACCCCACACCCCTCACTGTAACACTGATATATCCCACACCCCTCACTGTAACACTCTGATATATCCCACACCCCTCACTGTAACACTCTGATATACCCCACACCCCTCACTGTAACACTGATATACCCCACACCCCTCACTGTAACTCTGATATACCCCACACCCCTCACTGTAACTCTGATATATCCCACACCCCTCACTGTAACATTGATATATCCCACACCCCTCACTGTAACACTGATATACACCACACCCCTCACTGTAACACTGATATACCCCACACCCCTCACTGTAACACTGATATACCCCACACCCCTCACTGTAACACTCTGATATACCCCACACCCCTCACTGTAACACTGATATACCCCACACCCCTCACTGTAACACTGATATATCCCGCACCACTCACTGTAACTCTGATATATCCCACACCCCTCACTGTAACACTGATATACCCCACACCCCTCACTGTAACACTGATATACCCCACACCCCTCACTGTAACACTGATATACCCCACACCCCTCACTGTAACACTGATATACCCCACACCCCTCACTGTAACACTGATATATCCCACACCCCTCACTGTAACACTGATATACCCCACACCCCTCACTGTAACACTGATATACCCCACACCCCTCACTGTAACACTGATATATCCCACACCCCTCACTGTAACTCTGATATATCCCATACCCCTCACTGTAACATTGATATACCCCACACCCCTCACTGTAACACTCTGATATACCCCACACCCCTCACTGTAACACTCTGATATACCCCACACCCCTCAATGTAACACTGATATACCCCACACCCCTCACTGTAACACTGATATACCCCACAGCCCTCACTGTAACACTGATATACCCCACACCCCTCACTGTAACACTGATATACCCCACACCCCTCACTGTAACACTGATATACCCCACACCCCTCACTGTAACACTGATATACCCCACACCCCTCACTGTAACACTGATATATCCCACACCCCTCACTGTAACACTCTGATATACCCCACACCCCTCACTGTAACACTGATATATCCCACACCCCTCACTGTAACACTGATATACCCCACACCCCTCACTGTAACACTGATATACCCCACACCCCTCACTGTAACACTGATATATCCCACACCCCTCACTGTAACACTGATATACCCCACACCCCTCACTGTAACACTGATATACCCCACACCCCTCACTGTAACACTGATATACCCCACACTCCTCACTGTGACACTGATATACCCCACACCCCTCACTGTAACACTCTGATATACCCCACACCCCTCACTGTAACACTGATATATCCCACACCCCTCACTGTAACACTGATATACCCCACACCCCTCACTGTAACACTCTGATATACCCCACACCCCTCACTGTAACACTGATATACCCCACAGCCCTCGCTGTAACACTCTGATATATCCGATACCCTGCTCTGTAACAGTCTGGTATATGCCCCCATGCCCATTATGTTGCCGAAGGGCTGCTCGTTGTTCGCGCCCCTTGATGACGTGCAGTTCTGTGTGCAGTTCTGGTCGGCGCATTGTAGGAAGGATGTGGAAGCATTGGAAAGGGTGCAGAGGAGATTTGCCAGGATGTTGCCTGGTATGGAGGGAAAATCTTATGAGGAAAGGCTGAAGGACTTGAGGCTGTTTTCGTTAGAGAGAAGAAGGTTAAGAGGTGACTTAATTGAGGCATACAAGATGATCAGAGGATTAGATAGGGTGGACAGTGAGAGCCTTTTTCCTCGGACGGTGATGTCTAGCACGAGGGGACATAGCTTTAAATTGAGGGGAGATAGATACAGGACAGATATCAGAGGTAGGTTCTTTACTCAGAGAGTAGTAAGGGCGTGGAATGCCCTGCCTGCAACATAGAACATAGAACAGTACAGCACAGAACAGGCCCTTCGGCCCTCGATGTTGTGCCGAGCCGTGATCACCCTACTCAAACCCACGTATCCACCCTATACCCGTAACCCAACAACCCCCCCCCCCCCCCCACTTAACCTTACTTTTAGGACACTCCGGGCAATTTAGCTTGGCCAATCCACCTAACCCGCACATCTTTGGACTGTGGGAGGAAACCGGAGCACCCGGAGGAAACCCACGCGCACACACGGGGAGGACGTGCAGACTCCGCACAGACAGTGACCCAGCCGGGAATCGAACCTGGGACCCTGGAGCTGTGAAGCATTTATGCTAACCACCATGCTACCGTGCTGCCCAACACCATGATATATCCCACACCCCTCACTGTAACACTGATATATCCCACACCCCTCACTGTAACACTGATATACCCCCCACTCCTCACTGTAACACTGATATATCCCACACCCCTCACTGTAACACTGATATACCCCCCACTCCTCACTGTAACACTGATATATCCCACACCCCTCACTGTAACACTGATATACCCCACACCCCTCACTGTAACACTGATATATCCCACACCCCTCACTGTAACACTGATATACCCCACACCCCTCACTGTAACACTGATATACCCCACACCCCTCACTGTAACACTTTGATATACCCCACACCCCTCACTGTAACACTGATATACCCCACACCCCTCACTGTAACACTGATATACCCCACACCCCTCAGTGTAACACTCTGAAATACCCCACACCCCTCACTGTAACACTGATATACCCCACACCCCTCACTGTAACACTGATATATCCCACACCCCTCACTGTAACACTGATATACCCCACACCCCTCACTGTAACACTGATATACCCCACACCCCTCACTGTAACACTGATATACCCCACACCCCTCACTGTAACACTGATATACCCCACACCCCCTCACTGTAACACTGATATACCCCACACCCCTCACTGTAACACTGATATATCCCACACCCCTCACTGTAACACTGATATACCCCCCACTCCTCACTGTAACACTGATATATCCCACACCCCTCACTGTAACACTGATATACCCCCCACTCCTCACTGTAACACTGATATATCCCACACCCCTCACTGTAACACTGATATACCCCACACCCCTCACTGTAACACTGATATATCCCACACCCCTCACTGTAACACTGATATACCCCACACCCCTCACTGTAACACTGATATACCCCACACCCCTCACTGTAACACTTTGATATACCCCACACCCCTCACTGTAACACTGATATACCCCACACCCCTCACTGTAACACTGATATACCCCACACCCCTCAGTGTAACACTCTGAAATACCCCACACCCCTCACTGTAACACTGATATACCCCACACCCCTCACTGTAACACTGATATATCCCACACCCCTCACTGTAACACTGATATACCCCACACCCCTCACTGTAACACTGATATACCCCACACCCCTCACTGTAACACTGATATACCCCACACCCCTCACTGTAACACTGATATACCCCACACCCCTCACTGTAACACTGATATATCCCACACCCCTCACTGTAACACTGATATATCCCACACCCCTCACTGTAACACTGATATACCCCACACCCCTCACTGTAACACTGATATACCCCACACCCCACACTGTAACACTGATATATCCCACACCCCTCACTGTAACACTGATATACCCCACACCCCTCACTGTAACACTGATATACCCCACACCCCCTCACTGTAACACTGATATCCCCCACACCCCTCACTGTAACACTGATATATCCCACACCCCTCACTGTAACACTGATATATCCCACACCCCTCACTGTAACACTGATATATCCCACACCCCTCACTGTAACACTGATATACCCCACACCCCTCACTGTAACACTGATATACCCACACCCCTCATTGTAACACTGATATACCCCACACCCCTCACTGTAACACTCTGATATACCCCACACCCCTCACTGTAACACTGATATACCCCACACCCCTCACTGTAACACTGATATATCCCACACCCCTCACTGTAACACTGATATACCCCACACCCCTCACTGTAACACTGATATACCCCACACCCCTCACTGTAACACTGATATACCCCACACCCCTCACTGTAACACTGATATATCCCACACCCCTCACTGTAACACTGATATACCCCACACCCCTCACTGTAACACTGATATATCCCACACCCCTCACTGTAACACTGATATACCCCACACCCCTCACTGTAACACTGACATACCCCACACCCCTCACTGTAACACTGATATACCCCACACCCCTCACTGTAACACTGATATACCCCACACCCCCTCACTGTAACACTGATATACCCCACACCCCCTCACTGTAAGACTGACATACCCCACACCCCTCACTGTAACACTCTGATATACCCCACACCCTCACTGTAAGACTGATATACCCCACACCCCTCACTGTAACACTGATATACCCCACACCCCTCACTGTAACACTGATATTCCTCACACCCCTCACTGTAACACTGATATACCCCACACCCCTCACTGTAACACTTTGATATACCCCACACCCCTCACTGTAACACTGATATACCCAACACCCCTCACTGTAACACTCTGATATACCCCACACCCCTCACTGTAACACTGATATACCCCACACCCCTCACTGTAACACTGATATACCCCACACCCCTCACTGTAACACTGATATACCCCACACCCCTCACTGTAACACTCTGATATACCCCACACCCCTCACTGTAACACTGATATACCCCACACCCCTCAGTGTAACACTCTGAAATACCCCACACCCCTCACTGTAACACTGATATACCCCACACCCCTCACTGTAACACTGATTTACCCCACACCCCTCATTGTAACACTGCTTTACCCCACACCCCTCACTGTAACACTGATATACCCCACACACCTCACTGTAACACTGATATATCCCACACCCCTCACTGTAACACTCTGATATACCCCACACCCCTCACTGTAACACTGATATACCCCACACCCCTCACTGTAACACTGATATACCCCACACCCCTCACTGTAACACTCTGATATACCCCACACCCCTCACTGTAACTCTGATGTATCCCACACCCCTCACTGTAACACTCTGATATACCCCACACCCCTCACTGTAACACTGATATACCCCACACCCCTCACTGTAACACTCTGATATACCCCACACCCCTCACTGTAACACTGATATACCCCACACCCCTCACTGTAACACTGATATACCCCACACCCCTCACTGTAACACTCTGATATACCCCACACACCTCACTGTAACACTGATATACCCCACACCCCTCACTGTAACACTGATATATCCCACACCCTTCACTGTAACACAGATATACTCCACACCCCACACTGTAACACTGACATACCCCACACCCCTCACTGTAACACTGATATACCCCACACCCCTCACTGTAACACTCTGATATATCCCACACCCCTCTCTGTAACACTGATATACCCCACACCCCTCACTGTAACACTGAAATACCCCACACCCCTCACTGTAACACTGATATACCCCACACCCCTCACTGTAACACTGATATATCCCACACCCCTCACTGTAACACTGATATACCCCACACCTCTCACTGTAACACTGATATACCCCACACCCCTCACTGTAACACTGATATACCCCACACCCCTCACTGTAACACTGATATACCCCACACCCCTCACTGTAACACTGATATACCCCACACCCCTCACTGTAACACTGATATATCCCACACCCCTCACTGTAACACTGATATACCCCACACCCCTCACTGTAACTCTGATATATCCCACACCCCTCACTGTAACACTGATATATCCCACACCCCTCACTGTAACACTCTGGTATGCCCCACACCCCTCACTGTAACTCTGATATACCCCACACCCCTCACTGTAACACTCTGATATACCCCACACCCCTCACTGTAACACTCTGATATACTCCACACCCCTCACTGTAACACTGATATATCCCACACCCCTCACTGTGACACTGATATACCCCACACCCCTCACTGTAACACTGATATACCCCACACCCCTCACTGTAACACTGATATATCCCACACCCCTCACTGTAACACTGATATACCCCACACCCCTCACTGTAACACTCTGATATACCCCACACCCCTCACTGTAACACTGATATACCCCACACCCCTCACTGTAACACTCTGATATATCCCACACCCCTCACTGTAACACTCTGAAATATCCCACACCCCTCACTGTGACACTGATATATCCCACACCCCTCACTGTAACACTGATATACCCCACACCCCTCACTGTAACATTCTGATATACCCCACACCCCTCACTGTAACACTGATATATCCCACACCCCTCACTGTAACACTGATATACCCCACACCCCTCACTATAACACTGATATACCCCACACCCTCACTGTAACACTGATATACTCCACACCCCTCACTGTAACACTGATATACCCCACACTCCTCACTGTAACACTGATATACCCCACACCCCTCACTGTAACACTGATATACCCCACACCCCTCACTGTAACACTGATATACTCCACACCCCTCACTGTAACACTCTGATATACCCCACACCCCTCACTGTAACACTGATATACCCCACACCCCTCACTGTACCACTGATATACCCCACACCCCTCACTGTAACACTGATATACCCCACAGCCCTCTCTGTAACAATCTGACATATCCGATACCCTGCACTGTAACACTGATATACTCCACACCCCTCACTGTAACACTGATATACCCCACACCCCTCATTGTAACACTCTGATATACCCCATACCCCTCACTGTAACACTCTGATATATCCCACACCCCTCACTGTAACACTGATATACCCCACACCCCTCACTGTAACACTCTGATATATCCCACACCCCTCACTGTAACACTGATATACCCCACACACCTCACTGTAACACTCTGATATATCCTACACCCCTCACTGTAACACACTGATATACCCCACACCCCTCACTGTAACACTGATATACCCCACACCCCTCACTGTGACACTGATATACCCCACACCCCTCACTGTAACACTGATATATCCCACACCCCTCACTGTAACACTGATATACCCCACACCCCTCACTGTGACACTGATATACCCCACACCCCTCACTGTAACACTGATATATCCCACAGCCCTCATTGTAACACTGATATACCCCACACCCCTCACTGTAACACTGATATACCCCACACCCCGCACTGTAACACCCTGATATACCCCACACCCCTCACTGTAACACTGATATACCCCACACCCCTCACTGTAACACTGATATACACCACACCCCTCACTGTAACACTGATATACCCCACACCCCTCTCTGTAACACTCTGATATACCCACATCCCTCACTGTAACACTGATATACCCCACACCCCTCACTGCAACACTGATATAGTCCACACTCCTCACTGTAACACTGATATACCCCACACCCCTCACTGTAACACTGATATACCCCACACCCCTCACTGTAACACCCTGATATACCCCACACCCCTCACTGTAACACTCTGATATATCCCACACCCCTCACTGTAATACTGATATACCCCACACCCCTCACTGTAACACTGATATATCCCACACCCCTCACTGTAACACTGATATACCCCACACCCCTCACTGTAACACTCTGATATACCCCACACCCCTCACTGTAACACTGATATACCCCACACCCCTCACTGTAACACCTGATATACCCCACACCCCTCACTGTAACACTCTGATATATCCCACACCCCTCACTGTAATACTGATATACCCCACACCCCTCACTGTAACACTGATATATCCCACACCCCTCACTGTAACACTCTGATATACCCCACACCCCTCACTGTAACACTCTGATATACCCCACACCCCTCACTGTAACACTGATATACCCCACACCCCTCACTGTAACACTCTGATATACCCCACACCCCTCACTGTAACATTGATATATCCCACACCCCTCACTGTAACACTGATATAACCCACACCCCTCACTTTGACACTCTGATATACCCCACACCCCTCACTGTAACACTCTTATATACCCCACACCCCTCACTGTAACACTCTGATATACACCACACCCCTCACTGTAACACCGATATACCCCACACCTCTCACTGTGACACTGATATACTCCACACCCCTCACTGTAACACTGATATACCCCACACCCCTCACTGTAACACTGATATATCCCACACCCCTCACTGTAACACTGATATACCCCACACCCCTCACTGTAACACTGATATACCCCACACCCCTCACTGTAACACTCTGACATACCCCACACCCCTCACTGTAACACTGATATACCCCACACCCCTCACTGTAATACTGATATCCCCAACACCCCTCACTGTAACACTCTGATATATCCCACACCCCTCACTGTAACACTGATATACCCTACACCCCTCTCTGTAACTCTGATATACCCCACACCCCTCACTGTAACACTGATATACCCCACACCCCTCACTGTCACACTGATATATCCCATACCCCTCACTGTAACACTGATATACCCCACACCCCTCACTGTAACACTGATATACCCCACACCCCTCTCTGTAACTCTGATATATCCCATACCCCTCACTGTAACACTGATATACCCCACACCCCTCACTGTAACACTGATATACCCCACACCCCTCACTGTAACACTGATATACCCCACACCCCTCACTGTAACACTGATATACCCCACACCCCTCACTGTAACACTGATATACCCCACACCCCTCACTGTAACACTGATATATCCCACACCCCTCACTGTAACACTGATATACCCCACACCCCTCACTGTAACACTGATATACCCCACACCCCTCACTGTAACACTCTGACATACCCCACACCCCTCACTGTAACACTGATATACCCCACACCCCTCACTGTAATACTGATATCCCCAACACCCCTCACTGTAACACTCTGATATATCCCACACCCCTCACTGTAACACTGATATACCCTACACCCCTCTCTGTAACTCTGATATACCCCACACCCCTCACTGTAACACTGATATACCCCACACCCCTCACTGTCACACTGATATATCCCATACCCCTCACTGTAACACTGATATACCCCACACCCCTCACTGTAACACTGATATACCCCACACCCCTCTCTGTAACTCTGATATATCCCATACCCCTCACTGTAACACTGATATACCCCACACCCCTCACTGTAATACTCTGATATACCCCACACCCCTCACTGTAACACTGATATACCCCACACCCCTCACTGTAACACTGATATACCCCACACCCCTCACTGTAACACTGATATACCCCACACCCCTCACTGTAACACTGATATATCCCACACCCCTCACTGTAACACTGATATACCCCACACCCCTCACTGTAATACTCTGATATACCCCACACCCCTCACTGTAACACTGATATACCCCACAGCCCTCGCTGTAACAATCTGACATATCCGATACCCTGCACTGTAACAGTCTGGTATATGCCCCCATGCCCATTATGTTGCCGAAGGGCTGCTCGTTGTTCGCGCCTCTTGATGACGTGCAGTTCTGTGTGCAGTTCTGGTCGGAGCATTATAGGAAGGATGTGGAAGCATTGGAAAGGGTGCAGAGGAGATTTACCCGAATGTTGCCTGGTATGGAGGGAAAATCTTACGAGGAAAGGCTGGGGGATTTGAGGCTGTTTTCGTTAGAGAGAAGAAGGTTAAGAGGTGACTTAATAGAGGCCTACAAGATGATTAGGTAGGGTGGACAGTGAGAACCTTTTTCCTCGGATGGTGATGTCCAGCACGAGGGGACATAGCTTTAAATTGAGGGGAGATAGATACAGGACAGATGTCAGAGGTAGGTTCTTTACTCAGAGAGTAGTAAGGGCGTGGAATGCCCTGCCTGCAACATAGGACATAGAACAGTACAGCACAGAACAGGCCCTTCGGCCCTCGATGTTGTGCCGAGCCATGATCACCCTACTCAAACCCACGTATCCACCCTATACCCGTAACCCAACAACCCCCCCCCCCCTAACCTTACTTTTAGGACACTACGGGCAATTTAGCACGGCCAATCCACCTAACCCGCACATCTTTGGACTGTGGGAGGAAACCGGAGCACCCGGAGGAAACCCACGCACACACGGGGAGGACGTGCAGACTCCACACAGACAGTGACCCAGCCGGGAATCAAACCTGGGACCCTGGAGCTGTGAAGCATTTGTGCTAACCACCATGCTACCCCAAACAGTAGTGGACTCGCCAACATTAAGGGAATTTAAATGGTCATTGGATAGGCATATGGACCATAAGAGAATAGCGTAGATGGGCTTTAGAGGGGTTTCACAGGTCGGCGCAACATCGAGGGCCGAAGGGCCTGTACTGCGCTGGAATGTTCTATGTTCTATGATGGCTGTGGAGTTTCTAAGGCAGCGAGGAGGCCCGTTTCCCCCGATCGGCCTTCTGTTGCCACCTATAACTGGAAGCTTCCGGGGGAGTGGGTTACGGCGTGTATCCACGGCTTTCACACAGGGAAGCAGACAAGGTGCTCATCTGCTGTTTACTGTGCAATCAGGCATTCGGCATCTTCACATTTTCACACGCCACTGAGCTCTATCGAGGTGTTTTATACTCTTTCCAACACATTGAATCTCTAATTATATCCCTGGGATGTCGGGATAGCAAATGACAGTTCAGTCACTGGAATGAATGACGGCAAGAACCAGCCTGCGATGTAGGCCCGAAAACCATAGCGCAGTCCCCCGGAAGCTTCCAGAAGTCAGCTTCCTTCGCCATCTCTAACCGGGCCGGGGCAAGAGGCCCATCATGGGCTCTGGGCCTCCTTGTTGCCATGGAGATGCCACCATTGCCCACGTGACGTTCCTCAGGTCGAGCCTTTTCTCCTGATGACCCGTTGGACCACAGTAATACCGTCATCTTCGCCCGGCTTGGCTGGGAACTGGTTCCCCACTGGGTGACCTGACCACACATACATGCACACAGGTTCTCACAAGCTACACCCCAAAAAAACAAAGAACAGAGAACAATCCAGCCCAGGATCAGGCCCTTTGGCCCTCACAGCCTGTACCGGCCATGATACCACCCTTGGCCCAAACCCTCAGCCCTTCCTTGTGCCGTATCCCTCTATCCCCGTCCTATCCATGTGTTTGACAAGATGCCTTTTGAACGCCGTTAATGTATCTGCTTCCACAGCCTCCCCCTGGCAACGCGTTCCAGGCACTCCCCACCCTCTGTGTAAAAAACCTGCCTCACACATCTCCTCTAAACTTTGCCCCACGGACCTTTAACCTATGCCCCCTGGTGACCCCTCCACCCTGGGAAAGAGTGCCTGCCCATCCACTCTGTCCATGCCCCTCATAATCTTGTAGCCCTCTATCAGGTCGCCCTCAACCTCCGTCTTTCTAATGAAAACAGTCCGAGTCTATTCAGCCCCTCCGCAGAGCTAACACCCTCCAGACCAGGCAACATCCTGGGAAACCTCCTCTGCACCCTCTCCAAAGCCTCCACATCCTTCTGGTAGTGTGGCGGCCAGAATTGTGCCCAATATTCCAAGTGCGGCCTTACCGAGGTTCTATACAACTGCAGCCTGACTTGCCAGTTTTATACTCGATGCCCCGTCCAATGAAGGCAAGCATTCCGTCTGCTTTCTTGACCACCTTGTCCACTTGTGTTGCCACCTTCAAAGATCTGTGGACCTGCACGCCCAGATCTCTCTGACTTTCTATATTCCTCAGAGTTTTACCATTTACAGTATACATCCCCTCTATGTTAGACCCACCAAAATGCATTACCTCACATTTGTCCGGACTAAACTCCATTTGCCATTTCTCTGCCCAAGTCTCCAACCTATCTCTGTCCTGCTGTATCCTCTGACACTCCTCAACACTATCTGGTTAGCATAAATGCTTCACAGCTCCAGGGTCCCAGGTTCGATTCCCGGCTTGGGTCACTGTCTGTGCGGAGTCTGCACGTCCTCCCCGTGTGTGAGTGGGTTTCCTCCGGGTGCTCCGGTTTCCTCCCACAGTCCAAAGATGTGCGGGTTAGGTGGATTGGCCGTGCTAAATTGCCCGTAGTGTCCTAAAAAGTAAGGTTAGGGGGGGGGGGTTGTTGGGTTACGGGTATAGGGTGGATACGTGGTTTGGGTAGGGTGATCATGGCTCGGCACAACATCGAGGGCCGAAGGGCCTGTTCTGTGCTGTACTGTTCTATGTTCTATGTTCTATCTGACAGTCCACCAACCTTGGTGTCACCCGTGAACTTACTAATCAGACCGGCTACGTTTTCCTCCAAATGGTTTATGTACACTACACACAACATCAATTTAAAATAAATAAATTCAGAGTACCCAACACATTTCTTTTCCAAGTAAGGGGCAATTTAGCGCGGCCAATCCACCTACTCTGCATATCTTTGGGTTGTGGGGGCGAAACCCACGCAGACACGGGGAGAATGTGCAAACTCCACACGGACAGTGACCCAGAGCCGGGATCGAACCTGGGACCCTGAGTGGGTAGTGTTAACCGCTGCCCCACCACGCTACCCAACAAACACCCATTCTCGCCGTTGTTTTCAAATCATTCCATGTTCCCCAACCCATCCCCGTAACTAAGGGGCTGGTTTAGCACAGGGCTAAATCGCTGGCTTTCAAAGCAGACCAAGCAGGCCAGCAGCACGGTTCAATTCCCGTACCAGCCTCCCCGAACAGGCGCCGGAATGTGGTGACTAGGGGCTTTTCACAGTAACTTCATTGAAGCCGACTCGTGACAATAAGCGATTTTCATTTTTATCCTCAGGAGCCTATACCCCTCCCTATCTCTGTAAACTCCTCCAGCCCCTACACCCCCTCCCTATCTCTGTAACCTCCTCCAGCCCCTACACCCCCCTCCCTATCTCTGTAAACTCCTCCAGCACCTACTCCCCCTCCCTATCTCTGTAACCTCCAGCCCCTACACCCCCTCCCTATCTCTGTAAACTCCTCCAGCACCTACTCCCCCTCCCTATCTCTGTAACCTCCTCCAGCCCCTACACACCACCCTCCCTATCTCTGTAACCTCCTCCAGCCCCTACACCCCCCTCCCTATCTCTGTAACCTCCTCCAGCCCCTACACCCCCTCCCTATCTCTAACCTCCTCCAGCCCCTACACCCCCTCCCTATCTCTGTAACCTTCTCCAGCCCCTACACCCCCCTCCCTATCTCTGTAACCTCCTCCAGCCCCTACACACCACCCTCCCTATCTCTGTAACCTCCTCCAGACCCTACACCCCCTCCCTATCTCTGTAACCTCCTCCAGACCCTACACCCCCTCCCTATCTCTGTAACCTCCTCCAGCCCCTATAGTCTTCCTCGTCCCCATCAAACACTCCCAGGACAGGTACAGCACGGGGTTAGATACAGAGTAAAGCTCCCTCTACACTGTCCCCATCAAACACTCCCAGGACAGGTACAGCACGGGGTTAGATACAGAGTAAAGCTCCCTCTACACTGTCCCCATCAAACACTCCCAGGACAGGTACAGCACGGGGTTAGATACAGAGTAAAGCTCCCTCTACACTGTCCCCATCAAACACTCCCAGGACAGGTACAGCACGGGGTTAGATACAGAGTAAAGCTCCCTCACTCCCAAGGACAGGTACAGCACGGGGTTAGATACAGAGTAAAGCTCCCTCTACACTGTCCCCATCAACACTCCCAGGACAGGTACAGCACGGGGTTAGATACAGAGTAAAGCTCCCTCCACACTGTCCCCATCAAACACTCCCAGGACAGGTACAGTGTGGAGAATGTGATTCACACTATATATAGTTGCCAATATCACTCCATGTATATATGTTCACTATCCACCATTGTAAGTGCAGTTGCACTATCTGACCACCAGGGGGAGTCGCTCCGGGAGTACGGGAGAGTTTGTACTGGGCTCCTCCCTTGGCTCCGCCCAGGACTCCCCCCCTGGGGCCGATGTATAAAGGTCAGTGCCTTAGAGCCAGCCTGCCAGTTCATCTGGAGTTCAACGACGAATAGGCTGGCTCTGCTGTAAGTGTATTAAAGCCTCTGTTCAGATCCAACTACACGTGTTCGCTGAATTGATGGACTGACATTGGCGATCCCATCGGACTCTGCCTCCACGCCGCATCGCTGGGGCCTAGTGGGAATCGAGCCTGGATTGAAGCCTGGGGCCGAGGCCAGACGGTCGGAGAGTGGGCCCCGACAAAGTCTCACGGCCTCTCAGAAGTTGGTTTCAGGGCCCCTGTGAGGAGGACGCAGTTGAATAATTTACCCGGTGTCAGCTCCGATCAGGCAAGGAGCTCTGATTCCTGCTCTTTGAGAAGCTCCTGGGACGTTATCAGCCTTTGCTGGATTCCCCACTGGGGACCACAAAGGAATACATGCATTAAGAATAACGAGATTTTAAAAAACAATACCCCGGTTAAGTCAACAGTTATTAGGGCAGCAGGAGGGGCTGGGGAGGGGGAGGGGAACGGAGGGTTAGCGTGTGTCTGTGTGTGTGTGAGCGAGTGTGCAAAACAACTGTGTGTGAACATTTGAGAGTGTAAGTGAACGTGTGCGAGTGTGTGGAGAATGTGTGTGAACATGTGCATGTGAGTGAACATGCGTGAACATGTGCCTGCCATGTGTGAACACGTGCAAGTGAGAAAATGCGAACAGGTGTGAACATGCACATGCAAGTGCAAGAGTCTGAGTGTGTGAATGTGTGAACTTGCGCATGTGTGTGTGTTTAATGTGTGTGTGTACCTGTGTATGAATGTATGCGTGTGCGTATAGGCGTGTACGAATGTGTGCGTGTGCGTATAGGCATGTACGAATGTGTGCGTGTGCGTATAGGTGTATGAATGTGTGCGTGTGCGTATAGGTGTATGAATGTGTGCGTGTGTGTATAGGTGTATGAATGTGTGCGTGTGCGTATAGGCGTGTATGAATGTGTGCGTGTGCACGAATGTGTGCGTGTGCGTATAGGCATGTACGAATGTGTGCGTGTGCGTATAGGCATGTACAAA
>NW_024055930.1:0-17500 GCF_902713615.1 Scyliorhinus canicula | reverse complement strand
CACAGGCACACAACCAGGAACCCTGGGCGGGATTCCCCTTGGGCGAATCCCAGCGACCGACGGGAATCGGGCCATGTCGCCCCCGACGCGATTCTCCCCAGAAATCACCGGTTAGGCCCCAGGCTTCACGGACGCGGTCAAGGCCCAGGGAGAGGGGAGACGCGGAGGGAGATTTCCCCCAGAGCGACAGCATGGGATGAAGGGAGAGAGAGAGACTCAGTAGATGTGGGGACACTGGAGAAGATAGGATCGCTGCTCTCGGACCTCGTTAAGGGGCAGATTTAATTGCGGCAGCGTCAATAACGGAGGGGGCACAGCAGAAGCCAGCGAATTCCTCGATTGTTCTAGAGTTTCATCAGGTAGTTTGTTTCCAAGGCTTCCTGCATGAATTACAATTCACCAGCCAAAGAGACTCAGTCACTGGTGTTGCTAATGATTTATTGATTGAACTTTGTTCCTTTAGTTGTGTGTGTGGGACTCATTCAGGCTGAAGCCAGAGACAATTATTGGTCCCCACTTTTGCCTTGTGAATACTGAGGGAGCGCCGCACTGTCAGAGGATCAGTACTGAGGGAGCGCCGCACAGTCAGAGGGTCAGTACTGAGGGAGCGCCGCACTGTCAGAGGGTCAGTACTGAGGGAGTGCCGCACTGTCAGAGGGTCAGTACTGAGGGAGCGCCGCACTGTCAGAGGGTCAGTACTGAGGGAGTGCCGCACTGTGGGAGGGTCAGTACTGAGGGAGTGCCGCACTGTGGGAGGGTCAGTACTGAGGGAGTGCTGCACTGTCAGAGGGTCAGTACTGAGGGAGCGCCGCACTGTCAGAGGGTCAGTACTGAGGGTGCGCCGCACTGTCGGAGGGTCAGTACTGAGGGAGTGCCGCACTGTCAGAGGGTCAGTACTGAGGGAGCGCCGCACTGTCAGAGGGTCAGTACTGAGGGAGCGCCGCACTGTGGGAGGGTCAGTACTGAGGGAGTGCCGCACTGTGGAGGGTCAGTACTGAGGGAGCGCCGCACTGTGGGAGGGTCAGTACTGAGGGAGTGCCGCACTGTCAGAGGGTCAGTACTGAGGGAGCGCCGCACTGTCAGAGGGTCAGTACTGAGGGAGCGCCGCACTGTTGGATGGTCAGTACTGAGGGAGCGCTGCAATATGGGAGGGTGAGTACTGAGGGAGCGCTGCACTGTGGGAGGGTCAATACTGCATGCCACTGTCCTGGGTGCGATTAATTTCAGCATCAACAACAATATGCTGCATTGATGTAGCAGGAAAAATGCAGTCAAACACCAACAAGGACTGACACAGCAATGGCAGTCCATCTAAGTTTGACGAAGAGACACATGGCCAAATATTAGGTGAGCAAAAAGAGAGCGGGATAGAGAGAGAGACAGAGAGAGTGTTCGAGAGAAAGAGGGAGAGGTGGAGATGTTTATAGGGAGGGGATTACAGAGCTCAGACCCCAAGCCCCCCCCCCCCCCCCCCCCTCATGGGCTGTCATTCTCCATAATATACACAGAGACTGTTATTCTCTATAATATACACAGGGGCTGTTATTCTCTATAATATACACAGAGACTGTTATTCTCTATAATATACACAGGGGCTGTCATTCTCTATAATATACACAGGGGCTGTTATTCTCTATAATATACACAGGGGCTGTCATTCTCTATAATATACACAGGGGCTGTTATTCTCTATAATATACACAGGGATTGTTATTCTCTATAATATACACAGAGACTGTTATTCTCTATAATATACACAGGGGCTGTCATTCTCTATAATATACACAGGGGCTGTTATTCTCTATAATATACACAGAGACTGTTATTCTCTATAATATACACAGACTGTCATTCTCTATAATATACACAGGGGTTGTTATTCTCTATAATATACACAGAGACTGTTATTCTCTATAATATACACAGACTGTTATTCTCTATAATATACACAGGGGTTGTTATTCTCTATAATATACACAGAGACTGTTATTCTCTATAATATACACAGAGACTGTTATTCTCTATAATATACACAGGGGCTGTTATTCTCTATAATATACACAGGGACTGTTATTCTCTATAATATACTCAGGGGTTGTTATTCTCTATAATATACACAGAGACTGTTATTCTCTATAATATACACAGGGGCTGTTATTCTCTATAATATACACAGGGACTGTTATTCTCTATAATATACTCAGGGGCTGTTATTCTCTATAATATACACAGGGGTTGTTATTCTCTATAATATACACAGGGGCTGTTATTCTCTATAATATACTCAGGGGTTGTTATTCTCTATAATATACACAGGGGCTGTTATTCTCTATAATATACACAGAGACTGTTATTCTCTATAATATACACAGAGACTGTTATTCTCTATAAATATACACAGGGACTGTTATTCTCTATAATATACACAGAGACTGTTATTCTCTATAATATACACAGGGGCTGTTATTCTCTATAATATACACAGGGACTGTTATTCTCTATAATATACACAGGGACTGTTATTCTCTATAATATACACAGGGGCTGTTATTGTCTATAATATACACAGGGACTGTTATTCTCTATAATATACACAGGGACTGTTATTCTCTATAATATACACAGGGGCTGTTATTGTCTATAATATACACAGAGACTGTTATTCTCTATAATATACACAGGGGCTGTTATTCTCTATAATATACACAGGGACTGTTATTCTGTATAATATACACATGGACTGTTATTCTCTATAATATACACAGGGACTGTTATTCTGTATAATATACACAGGGGCTGTTATTGTCTATAATATACACAGAGACTGTTATTCTCTATAATATACACAGGGGCTGTTATTCTCTATAATATACACAGGGGCTGTTATTCTCTATAATATACACAGGGGCTGTTATTCTCTATAATATACACGGACTGTTATTCTCTATAATATACACAGGGACTGTTATTCTCTATAATATACACAGGGACTGTTATTCTCTATAATATACAGAGGGGCTGTTATTCTCTATAATATACACAGGGGCTGTTATTCTCTATAATATACACAGAGACTGTTATTCTCTATAATATACACAGGGACTGTTATTCTCTGTAATATACACAGGGAGTGTTATTGTCTGTAATATACACAGGGCTGTTATTGTCTATAATATACACAGGGACTGTTATTGTCTATAATATACACAGGGGTTGTTATTCTCTATAATATACACAGAGACTGTTATTCTCTATAATATACACAGGGACTGTTATTCTCTATTATATACACAGGGACTGTTATTCTCTATAATATACACAGGGGCTGTTATTGTCTATAATATACACAGGGGCTGTTATTGTCTATAATATACACAGGGGCTGTTATTCTCTATAATATACACAGGGGCTGTTATTCTCTATAATATACACAGGGACTGTCATTCTCTATAATATACACAGGGGCTGTTATTCTCTATAATATACACAGAGACTGTTATTCTCTATAATATACACAGGGGCTGTTATTCTCTATAATATACACAGGGGTTGTTATTCTCTATAATATACACAGGGGCTGTTATTCTCTATAATATACACAGGGGCTGTTATTCTCTATAATATACACAGGGGTTGTTATTCTCTATAATATACACAGGGGCTGTTATTCTCTATAATATACACAGGGACTGTTATTCTCTATAATATACACAGGGAATGTTATTCTCTATAATATACACACAGACTGTTATTCTCTATAATATACACAGGGGCTGTTATTCTCTATAATATACACAGGGGCTGTTATTCTCTATAATATACACAGGGACTGTTATTCTCTATAATATACACAGGGACTGTTATTCTCTATAATATACACAGGGGCTGTTATTCTCTATAATATACACAGGGACTGTTATTCTCTATAATATACACAGGGGCTGTAATTCTCTATAATATACACAGGGACTGTTATTCTCTATAATATACACAGGGACTGTTATTCTCTATAATATACACAGGGGCTGTTATTCTCTATAATATACACAGGGGCTGTTATTGTCTATAATATACACAGGGGTTGTTATTCTCTATAATATACACAGGGGCTGTTATTCTCTATAATATACACAGAGACTGTTATTCTCTATAATATACACAGGGACTGTTATTCTCTATAATATACACACAGACTGTTATTACTCGTACCCAGGATAGTGGCAAGCAGTACTGACCCTCCGACAATGATGCGTTCCCTCAGTACTGACCCTCTGACAGTGCAGCACTCCCTCAGTACTGACCCTCTGACAGTGCAGCACTCCCTCAGTACTGACCCTCTGACAGTGCGGCACTGCCTCAGTACTGACCCTCCGACAGTGCGGCACTCCCTCAGTACTGACCCTCTGACAGTGCGGCACTCCCTCAGTACTGACCCTCTGACAGTGCGGCACTCCCTCAGTACTGACCCTCCTACAGTGCGGCGCTCCGTCAGTACTGACCCTCTGACAGTGCGGCTCCCTCAGTACTGACCCTCTGACAGTGCGGCACTCCCTCAGTACTGACCCTCTGACAGTGCGGCGCTCCCTCAGTACTGACCCTCTGACAGTGCGACGCTCCCTCAGTACTGACCCTCCCACAGTGCGGCGCTCCCTCAGTACTGACCCTCCCACAGTGCGGCGCTCCCTCAGTACTGACCCTCTGACAGTGCGGCACTCCCTCAGTACTGACCCTCTGACAGTGCGGCGCTCCCTCAGTACTGACCCTCCCACAGTGCGGCGCTCCCTAAGTACTGACCCTCCCACAGTGCGGCGCTCCCTCAGTACTGACCCTCCCACAGTGCGGCGCTCCCCATGATGCGACGCTCGGAATGTCATTCTGGAGTCAGGAGCTCGAGTGTCTATAGTGAGGTCGACACTCAAATGAACCCATCTTAATCGGCAAATGTGTTCTTTCACCTCTCCATTTCTGCGCGGGCCCATTTAAAACAATGAGAATTTTCCATCAAAAGGACCTTCAGTGTCTGGGGAGCTGTGCTCACTTTGCCTAGCAACCAGCCTCCATGTGGGACACTGAAAGACGAACTCTTTGACGTTTTAATGGATGGCGTGGGGCAATTCGAAAGCTTCCTGTTCGTGCCAAACATCCTAATTGTCAACAAGATCGGTGGCTGCAGGTTAATTAGGCTCTCTCCTTATCGCTAGGCCGAAGGCTAGGCAGAGATCACACGCAATCAAGGCTGCTGAGATTTCAGCACTGCCTCACGTTTGGAGCAAATATATCAGAAGTAGATGCAGAGTAAAGCTCCCTCTACACTGTCCCCATCAAACACTCCCAGGACAGGCACAGCACGGGGTTAGATACAGAGTAAAGCTCCCTCTACACTGTCCCCATCAAACACTCCCAGGACAGGTACAGCACGGGGTTAGATACAGAGTAAAGCTCCCTCTACACTGTCCCCATCACACACTCCCAGGACAGGGACAGCACGGGGTTAGATACAGAGTAAAGCTCCCTCTACACTGTCCCCATCAAACACTCCCAGGACAGGGACAGCACGGGGTGAGATAGAGAGTAAAGCTCCCATAACACTGTCTCCATCAAACACTCCCAGGACAGGTACAGTACGGGGTTAGATACAGAGTAAAGCTCCCTCTACACTGTCCCCATCAAACACTCCCAGGACAGGTACAGGACAGAGTTAGATTCAGAGTAAAGCTCCCTCTACACTGTCCCCATCAAACACTCCCAGGACAGGTACAGCACGTGGTTAGATACAGAGTAAAGCTCCCTCTACACTGTCCCCATCAAACACCCCCAGGACAGGTACAGCACGGGGTTAGATACAGAGTAAAGCTCCTTCTACCCTGTCCCCAGCAAACACTCCCAGGACAGGTACAGCACAGAGTTAGATTCAGAGTAAAGCTCCCTCTACACTGTCCCCATCAAACACTCCCAGGACAGGTACAGCACGGGGTTAGATACAGAGCAAAGCTCCCTCTGCACTGTCCCCATCAAACACTCCCAGGACAGGTACAGCACGGGGTTAGATACAGAGTAAAGCTCCCTCTACACTGTCCCCATCAAACACTCCCAGGACAGGTACAGCACGGGGTTAGATACAGAGTAAAGCTCCCTCTACACTGTCCCCATCAAACACTCCAGGACAGGTACAGCACGGGGTTAGATACAGAGTAAAGCTCCCTCTACACTGTCCCCATCAAACACTCCCAGGACAGGTACAGCACGGGGTTAGATACAGAGTAAAGCTCCCTCTACACTGTCCCCATCAAACACTCCCAGGACAGGGACAGCACGGGGTGAGATAGAGAGTAAAGCTCCCATAACACTGTCTCCATCAAACACTCCCAGGACAGGTACAGTACGGGGTTAGATACAGAGTAAAGCTCCCTCTACACTGTCCCCATCAAACACTCCCAGGACAGGTACAGGACAGAGTTAGATTCAGAGTAAAGCTCCCTCTACACTGTCCCCATCAAACACTCCCAGGACAGGGACAGCACGGGGTTAGATACAGAGTAAAGCTCCCATAACACTGTCTCCATCAAACACTCCCAGGACAGGTACAGTACGGGGTTAGATACAGAGTAAAGCTCCCTCTACACTGTCCCCATCAAACACTCCCAGGACAGGTACAGCACAGAGTTAGATTCAGAGTAAAGCTCCCTCTACACTGTCCCCATCAAACACTCCCAGGACAGGTACAGCACGGGGTTAGATACAGAGTAAAGCTCCCTCTACACTGTCCCCATCAAACACTCCCAGGACAGGGACAGCACGGGGTTAGATACAGAGTAAAGCTCCCATAACACTGTCTCCATCAAACACTCCCAGGACAGGTACAGTACGGGGTTAGATACAGAGTAAAGCTCCCTCTACACTGTCCCCATCAAACACTCCCAGGACAGGTACAGTACGGGGTTAGATTCAGAGTAAAGCTCCCTCTACACTGTCCCCATCAAACACTCCCAGGACAGGTACAGCACGGGGTTAGATACAGAGTAAAGCTCCCTCTACACTGTCCCCATCAAACACTCCCAGGACAGGTACAGCACGGGGTTAGATACAGAGTAAAGCTCCCTCTACACTGTCCCCATCAAACAGTCCCAGGACAGGTACAGCACGGGGTTAGATACAGAGTAAAGCTCCCTCTACACTGTCCCCATCAAACACTCCCAGGACAGGTACAGCACGGGGTTAGATACAGAGTAAAGCTCCCCCTACACTGTCCCCATCAAACACTCCCAGGCAGGTACAGCACGGGGTTAGATACAGAGTAAAGCTCCCTCTACACTGTCCCCATCAAACACTCCCAGGACAGGTACAGCACGGGGTTAGATACAGAGTAAAGCTCCCTCTACACTGTCCCCATCCGAAACCTCTGGGGCGCCAAACCAACGCACTGAAAACAGCGACCATCTCTGGGATCTGGCTGTGTGAGGGCAGAGACTGGGCTAGGGACAAGAAGCCCGTCAGTGGCTCTGAGTGGCCTGGGGATGTTGGGTGGAGGTGCCAGGCGCTGGAGGAATGCAGTGCTGTGCGGGTGATTTATCGCTGAGGCACATCGAACTCACGCAGATTAATTTGGAGCCTGGCTCCTGAGTTATTGCTTCATCAGCGGAATTATATTTTCAGCTGCTGCTTCCTCGCCAGAGAATTGATGCTGCTGTTAATGGAACTCCCAAAACCCGACCTCGCAGACTAAGCCCTCAATACACTTTCACCCTCCACCCCGATTAGATTCCAGTCTGTAACTCACTCCCGGGTATCTGTTATTCTATATATAAACCACCCCAAACCCCTCGATTAGATTCCAGTCTGTAACTCACTCCCGGGTATCTGTTATTCTACATATAAACCACCCCAAACCCCTCGATTAGATTCCAGGCTGTAACTCACTCCCAGGTATCTGTTATTCTATATATAAACCATCCTGAACCCCTCGATTAGATTCCAGTCTGTAACTCACTCCCGGGTATCTGTTATTCGATATATAAACCACCCTGAACTACTCGATTAGATTCCAGTCTGTAACTCACTCCCGGGTATCTGTTATTCGATATATAAACCACCCTGAACCCCTCGATTAGATTCCAGTCTGTAACTCACTCCCGGGTATCTGTTATTCTATATATAAACCACCCTGAACCCCTCGATTAGATTCCAGTCTGTAACTCACTCCCGGGTATCTGTTATTCTATATATAAACAATCCCGAACCCCTCGATTAGATTCCAGGCTGTAACTCACTCCCAGGTATCTGTTATTCGATATATAAACCACCCTGAACTACTCGATTAGATTCCAGTCTGTAACTCACTCCCGGGTATCTGTTATTCTATATATAAACCACCCTGAACCCCTCGATTAGATTCCAGTCTGTAACTCACACCCGGGTATCTGTTATTCTATATATAAACCACCCCGAACCCCTCGATTAGATTCCAGTCTGTAACTCACTCCCGGGTATCTGTTATTCTGTATATAAACCACCCCAAACCCCTCGATTAGATTCCAGTCTGTAACTCACACCCGGGTATCTGTTATTCTATATATAAACCAACCCGAACCCCTCGATTAGATTCCAGTCTGTAACTCACTCCCGGGTATCTGTTATTCTATATATAAACCACCCTGAACCCCTCGATTAGATTCCAGTCTGTAACACACTCCCGGGTACCTGTTATTCTATATATAAACCACCCCGAACCCCTCGATTAGATTCCAGTCTGTAACTCACTCCCGGGTATCTGTTATTCTATATATAAACCACCCCGAACCCCTCGATTAGATTCCAGTCTGTAACTCACTCCCGGGTATCTGTTATTCTATATATAAACCACCCTGAACCCCTCGATTAGATTCCAGTCTGTAACTCATTCCCAGGTATCTGTTATTCTATATATAAACCACCCCGAACCCCTCGATTAGATTCCAGTCTGTAACTCACTCCCGGGTATCTGTTATTCTATATATAAACCACCCTGAACCCCTCGATTAGATTCCAGTCAGTAACTCACTCCCGGGTATCTGTTATTCTATATATAAACCATCCCGAACCCCTCGATTAGATTCCAGTCAGTAACTCACTCACGGGTATCTGTTATTCTATATATAAACCACCCTGAACCCCTCGATTAGATTCCAGTCTGTAACTCACTCCCGGGTATCTGTTATTCTGTATATAAACCATCCCGAACCCCTCGATTAGATTCCAGTCGGTAACTCACTCCCGGGTATCTGTTATTCTATATATAAACCACCCTGAACTCCTCGATTAGATTCCAGCCTGTAACTCACTCCCGGGTATCTGTTATTCTATATATAAACCACCCCGTACCCCTCGATTAGATTCCAGTCTGTAACTCACTCCCGGGTATCTGTTATTCTATATATAAACCATCCCGAACCCCTCGATTAGATTCCAGTCTGTAACTCACTCCCGGGTATCTGTTATTCTATATATAAACAACCCTGAACCCCTCGATTAGATTCCAGTCTGTAACTCACTCCCGGGTATATGTTATTCTATATATAAACCACCCTGAACCCCTCGATTAGATTCCAGTCGGTAACTCAGTCCTGGGTATCTGTTATTCTATATATAAACCACCCTGAACCCCTCGATTAGATTCCAGTCTGTAACTCACTCCCGGGTATATGTTATTCTATATATAAACCACCCTGAACCCCTCGATTAGATTCCAGTCGGTAACTCAGTCCTGGGTATCTGTTATTCTATATATAAACCACCCTGAACCCCTCGATTAGATTCCAGTCTGTAACTCACTCCCGGGTATCTGTTATTCTATATATAAACCACCCCGAACCCCTCGATTAGATTCCAGTCGGTAACTCAGTCCTGGGTATCTGTTATTCTATATATAAACCATCCTGAACCCCTCGATTAGATTCCAGTTGGTAACTCAGTCCTGGGTATCTGTTATTCTATACATAAACCACCCCGAACCCCTCGATTAGATTCCAGTCGGTAACTCAGTCCTGGGTATCTGTTATTCTATATATAAACCACCCTGAACCTTTCAATTAGATACCAGTCTGTCGTGTATTTTTGAATTCACTCCCGTGTGAATGGAATGTGTAAACGATGGTGCTTTGCCAGCGCTCCGAACTTCAGAGAGACACATGCGAAAGACTCACGATTGAAGTCAGGGAAGCTCGATTCCTGCTGTGTCCAAATCCTCTCGAGTAGAGTTTTGCAGTTTTATAAATTCCACACTTGCCTTCCCCAGGCTATTGCACCAACAGTCAAAGTGTTGAAGCTTCAGAGCCTGCCTAAATTCGCACTCCGTCACAGAGGCCTCGGTACAGACAGAGCATTCGTCACATTGAGCAGGAGGTGCCCCTCCCTCTAATTGAAGGCCCCGGGGTCCAAAATCCTTGAAATATTCCCCAATTGTGGTGAATGAATTGTGCCAATGATCCACCATTTAATTTGTATCTGTGCTGTTGCCCTTGTGGGCTCCCCCTTGAAGGGAGGTATAAAGACCAGCCGACCCGTCGGCGGTTCTCAGTATTGGTTCAGTCGCAGGCAGGCACTGTTCTAAGTTGATTAAAGCCACGGTTTACTCCCGTCTCGAGTGAATTGATGCTCGCATCACTAATTTCTTCATCCGGGGCGATTCACGACTGAAAGAGGGCAGGTTGAGGGTCGCGGCCTCGTTCCCGCGGCAACGGCGGCCATTTTACCAGTGACCAGCCTCGGCTCAAGCCGGGGCCAGGATTCCAGCTGTCGGACCTGTTCCACGGCCCCTTCCGTGACACAAAGACTGGTCTCAGAGACGGGGGTCCACGCCCATCGCTGGGCGCAGAAAATCCATCATGAACGGATGTTAGATCGACGATGCAACTGAGAGAGCGGCACTTTTCAACAGTGTGTCCACCAGAACCCCAGTTATACAGTGACAGACCCCTCCCCACCAGTACTGTACCCCAGTGTTATACAGTGACAGACCCGTCCCCACCAGTACTGTATCCCAGTGTTATACAGTGACAGACCCCTCCCCACCAGTACTGTACCCCAGTGTTATACAGTGACAGAGCCGTCCCCACCAGTACTGTACCCCAGTGTTATACAGTGACAGACCCGTCCCCACCAGTACTGTACCCCAGTGTTATACAGTGACAGACCCGTCCTCACCAGTACTGTACCCCAGTGTTATACAGTGACAGACCCGTCCTCACCAGTACTGTACCCCAGTGTTATACAGTGACAGACCCGTCCCCACCAGTACTGTACCCCAGTGTTATACAGTGACAGACCCATCCCCACCAGTACTGTACCCCAGTGTTATAGAGTGACAGACCCTCCCCACCAGTACTGTACCCCAGTGTTATACAGTGACAGACCCGTCCCCACCAGTACTGTACCCCAGTGTTATACAGTGACAGACCCGTCCCCACCAGTACAGCATCCCAGTGTTATACAGTGACAGACCCATCCCCACCAGTACTGTACCCCAGTGTTATACAGTGACAGACCCGTCCACACCAGTACTGTACCCCAGTGTTACAGTGACAGACACATCCCCACCAGTACTGTACCCCAGTGTTATACAGTGACAGACCCGTCCCCACCAGTACTGTACCCCAGTGTTATACAGTGACAGACCCGTCCCCACCAGTACATCATCCCAGTGTTATACAGTGACAGACCCATCCCCACCAGTACTGTACCCCAGTGTTATACAGTGACAGACCCGTCCCCACCAGTACTGTACCCCAGTTTTATACAGTGACAGGCCCGTCCCCACCAGTACTGTACCCCAGTGTTATACAGTGACAGACCCATCCCCACCAGTACTGTACCCCAGTGTTATACAGTGACAGACCCATCCCCACCAGTACTGTACCCCAGTGTTATACAGTGACAGACCCATCCACACCAGTACTGTACCCAGTGTTATACAGTGACAGACCCATCCCCACCAGTACTGTACCCCAGTGTTATACAGTGACAGACCCTTCCCCACCAGTACTGTACCCCAGTGTTATACAGTGAGACCCGTCCTCACCAGTACTGTAACCCAGTGTTATACAGTGACAGACCCGTCCCCACCAGTACTGTACCCCAGTGTTATACAGTGACAGACCCGTCCCCACCAGTACTGTACCCCAGTGTTATACAGTGACAGACCCGTCCCCACCAGTACTGTACCCCAGTGTTATACAGTGACAGACCCGTCCCCACCAGTACTGTATCCCAGTGTTATACAGTGACAGGCCCGTCCCCACCAGTACTGTACCCCAGTGTTATACAGTGACAGACCCCTCCCCACCAGTACTGTACCCCAGTGTTATACAGTGACAGACACCTCCCCACCAGTACTGTACCCCAGAGTTATACAGTGACAGACCCTTCCCCACCAGTACTGTACCCCAGTGTTATACAGTGACAGACCTGTCCCCAACCAGTACTGTATCCCAGTGTTATACAGTGACAGGACCTTCCCCACCAGTACTGTACCCCAGTGTTATACAGTGACAGACCCCTCCCCACCAGTACTGTACCCCAGTGTTATACAGTGACAGACACCTCCCCACCAGTACTGTACACCAGAGTTATACAGTGACAGACCCTTCCCCACCAGTACTGTACCCCAGTGTTATACAGTGACAGACCTGTCCCCAACCAGTACTGTACCCCATGTTATACAGTGACAGGCCCGTCCCCACCAGTACTGTACCCAGTGTTATACAGTGACAGACCAGTCCCCACCAGTACTGTACCCAGTGTTATACAGTGACAGACCCGTCCCCACCAGTACTGTACCCCAGTGTTATACAGTGACAGACCCGTCCCCACCAGTACTGTACCCCAGTGTTATACAGAGACAGACCCGCCCCCACCAGTACTGTACCCCAGTGTTATACAGTGACAGACCCGTCCCCACCAGTACTGCATCCCAGTGTTATACAGTGACAGACCCTTCCCCACCAGTACTATACCCCAGTGTTACACAGTGACAGACCCGTCCCCACCAGTACTGTACCCCAGTGTTATACAGTGACAGGCCCGTCCCCACCAGTACTGTACCCCAGTGTTATACAGTGACAGACCCGTCCCCACCAGTACTGTACCCCAGTGTTATACAGTGACAGACCCGTCCCCACCAGTACTGTATCCCAGTGTTATACAGTGACGGACCCATCCCCACCAGTACTGTATCCCAGTGTTATGCAGTGACAGACCCGTCCCCACCAGTACTGTACCCCAGTGTTATACAGTGACAGACGTATCTCCACCAGTACTGAGCCCTAGTGTTATACAGTGACAGACCCGTCCCCACCAGTACTGTACCCCAGTGTTATACAGTGACAGACATGTCCCCACCAGTACTGTACCCCAGTGTTATACAGTGACAGACATGTCCCCACCAGTATTGTACCCCAGTGTTATACAGTGACAGGTACGTCCCCACCAGTACGGTACCCCAGTGTTATAGTGAGTGACCCATCCCCACCAGTACTGTACCCCAGTGTTAGACAGCGACAGACCCATCCCCACCAGTACTGCACCCCAGTGTTATATAGTGACAGACCCGTCCCCACCAGTACTGTACCCCAGTGTTATACAGTGACAGACCAATCCCCACCAGTACTGTACCCCAGTGTTATACAGTGACAGACCCGTCCCCACCATACTGTACCCCAGTGTTATACAGTTACAGACCCATCCCCACCAGTACTGTATCCCAGTGTTATACAGTGACAGACCCGTCCCCACCAGTACTGTATCCCAGTGTTATACAGTGACAGACCCGTCCCCACCAGTACTGTACCCCAGTGTTATACAGTGACAGACCCATCCCCACCAGTACTGTACCCCAGTGCTATACAGTGACAGGCCCGTCCCCACCAGTACTGTACCCCAGTGTTATACAGTGACAGACCCGTCCCCCACAGTACTGCTATCCCCAGTGTTATACAGTGACAGACCCGTCCCCACCAGTACTGTACCCCAGGTTATACAGTGACAGACCCGTCCCCACCAGTACTGTACCCAGTGTTATACAGTGACAGACCCGTCCCCACCCAGTACTGTACCCCAGTGTATACAGTGACAGACCCGTCCCACCAGTACTGTACCCCAGTGTTATACAGTGACAGACCCATCCCCACCAGTACTGTACCCCAGTGTTATACAGGACAGACCCGTCCCCACAGTACTGTACCCCAGTGTTATACAGTGACAGACCCATCCCCACCAGTACTGTACCCCAGTGTTATACAGTGACAGACCCGTCCCCACCAGTACTGTACCCCAGTGTATACAGTGACAGACCCAGTCCCCACCAGTACTGTACCCCAGTGTTATACAGTGACAGACCGTCCCCACCAGTACTGTATCCCAGTGTTATACAAGTGACAGACCCATCCCCACCAGTACTGTACATCTTTGGGTTGTGGGGGTGAAACCCACGCAGACACGGGGAGAATGTGCAAACTCCTCACGGACAGTGACCCAGGGCCGGGATTCGAACCCGGGTCCTCAGCGCCGTAGGCAGCAATGCTAACCACTGTGCCACCATGCCGCCCCTGTACCCCAGTGTTATACAGTGACAGACCCGTCCCCACCAGTACTGTACCCCAGTGTTATACAGTGACAGACCCGTCCCCACCAGAACTGTACCCCAGTGTTATACAGTGACAGACCCGTCCCCACCAGTACTGTATCCCAGTGTTATACAGTGACAGACCCGTCCCCACCAGTACTGTACCCCAGTGTTATACAGTGACAGACCCGTCCCCACCAGTACTGTACCCCAGTGTTATACAGTGACAGACCCGTCCCCTCCAGTACTGTACCCCAGTGTTATACAGTGACAGACCCGTCCCCTCCAGTACTGTACCCCAGTGTTATACAGTGACAGACCCGTCCCCACCAGTACTGTACCGCAGTGTTATACAGTGACAGGCCCGTCCCCACCAGTACTGTACCCCAGTGTTATACAGTGACAGACCCAGCCCCACCAGTACTGTATCCCAGTGTTATACAGTGACAGACCCGTCCCCACCAGTACTGTACCCCAGTGTTATACAGTGACAGACCCGTCCCCACCAGTACTGTATCCCAGTGTTATACAGTGACAGACCCCTCCCCACCAGTACTGTACCCCAGTGTTATACAGTGACAGACCGTCCCCACCAGTACTGTACCCCAGTGTTACACAGTGACAGACCCATCCCCACCAGTACTGTACCCCAGTGTTATACAGTGACAGACCCATCCCCACCAGTACTGTACCCCAGTGTTATACAGTGACAGACCCCTCCCCACCAGTACTGTATCCCAGTGTTATACAGTGACAGACCCGTCCCCACCAGTACTGTACCCCAGTGTTATACAGTGACAGACCCGTCCCCACCAGTACTGTACACCAGTGTTATACAGTGACAGACCCGTCCCCACCAGTACTGTACCCCAGTGTTATACAGTGACAGACCCGTCCCTACCAGTACTGTACCCCAGTGTTATACAGTGACAGACCCGTCCCCACCAGTACTGTACCCCAGTGTTATACAGTGACAGACCCGTCCCCACCAGTACTGTACCCCAGTGTTATACAGTGACAGACCCATCCCCACCAGTACTGTACCCCAGTGTTATACAGTGACAGACCCATCCCCACCAGTACTGTATCCCAGTGTTATACAGTGACAGACCCATCCCCCACCAGTACTGTACCCCAGTGTTATACAGTGACAGACCCGTCCCCACCAGTACTGTACCCCAGTGTTATATAGTGACAGACCCGTCCCCACCAGTACTGTACCCCAGTGTTATACAGTGACAGACCCGTCCCCAGCAGTACTGTACCCCAGTGTGATACAGTGACAGACCCGACCCCACCAGTACTGTACCCCAGTGTTATACAGTGACAGACCCGTCCCCACCAGTCCTGTACCCCAGTGTTATACAGTGACAGACCCGTCCCCACCAGTACTGTACCCCAGTGTTATACAGTGACAGACCCGTCCCCACCAGTACTGCACTCCAGTGTTATACAGAGACAGACCCGTCCTCACCAGTACTGAATCCCAGTGTTATACAGTGACAGACCTGTCCCCACCAGTACTGTACCCCAGTGTTATAGAGTGACAGACCCTCCCCACCAGTACTGTACCCCAGTGTTATACAGTGACAGACCCGTCCCCACCAGTACTGTACCCCAGTGTTATACAGTGACAGACCTGTCCCCACCAGTACTGTACCCCAGTGTTATTGAGTGACAGACCCTCCCCACCAGTACTGTACCCCAGTGTTATACAGTGACAGACCCATCCCCACCAGTACTGTACCCCAGTGTTATACAGTGACAGACCCGTCCCCACCAGTACTGTACCCCAGTGTTATACAGTGACAGACCCGTCCCCACCAGTACTGTACCCCAGTGTTATACAGTGACAGACCCGTCCACACCAGTACTGTACCCCAGTGTTACACAGTGACAGACCCATCCCCACCAGTACTGTACCCCAGTGTTATACAGTGACAGATCCGTCCCCACCAGTACTGTACCCCAGTGTTATACAGTGACAGACCCATCCCCACCAGTACTGTACCCCAGTGTTATACAGTGACAGACCCGTCCCCACCAGTACTGTACCCCAGTGTTATACAGTGACAGACCCGTCCCCACCAGTACTGTACCCCAGTGTTATACAGTGACAGACCCGTCCCCACCAGTACTGTACCCCAGTGTTATACAGTGACAGACCCATCCCCACCAGGACTGTACCCCAGTGTTATACAGTGACAGACCCATCCCCACCAGTACTGTACCCCAGTGTTATACAGTGACAGACGCGTCCCCACCAGTACTGTACCCCAGTGTTATACAGTGACAGACCCGTCCCCACCAGTCCTGTACCCCAGTGTTATACAGTGACAGACCCGTCCCCACCAGTACTGTACCCCAGTGTTATACAGTGACAGACCCGTCCCCACCTGTACTGCACTCCAGTGTTATACAGAGACAGACCCGTCCTCACCAGTACTGAATCCCAGTGTTATACAGTGACAGACCTGTCCCCACCAGTACTGTACCCCAGTGTTATAGAGTGACAGACCCTCCCCACCAGTACTGTACCCCAGTGTTATACAGTGACAGACCCGTCCCCACCAGTACTGTACCCCAGTGTTATACAGTGACAGACCTGTCCCCACCAGTACTGTACCCCAGTGTTATAGAGTGACAGACCCTCCCCACCAGTACTGTACCCCAGTGTTATACAGTGACAGACCCATCCCCACCAGTACTGTACCCCAGTGTTATACAGTGACATACCCGTCCCCACCAGTACTGTACCCCAGTGTTATACAGTGACAGACCCGTCCCCACCAGTACTGTACCCCAGTGTTATACAGTGACTGACCTGTCCCCACCAGTACTGTACCCCAGTTTTATACAGTGACAGACCCGTCCCCAACAGTACTGTATCCCAGTGTTATACAGTGA
>NW_024055929.1:0-45915 GCF_902713615.1 Scyliorhinus canicula | reverse complement strand
CCCCCCCCCCCCCCCCCCCCAATTAAGGAGTAAATTTAACATGGCCAATTCACCTACCTGCACATCTATTGGATTGTGGGGGCCAGACCCACGCAGACACGGGGAGAACATGCAAACTCCATATGGCAGTGGCCCGGTATCAAACCCAGGTCCTCGGTTAACCACTGTGCCATCGTACCTGCCCTATAGTGTTGACTTTTGTGAACTCCTTTTACTGGACATTACAAGGGGAGGATTTACAGATAGAAACTCAAATCAAACTTCACATCAAGATTTAACAGAGTCAGGACCTGAATATCATTGGCCTGTGAATGTGGAAGAAGAAATGTTTGTCTGTTCTGTCTGCAGGAAAAGATTTTCAAGATCAGTGTGACTGAAAAAACCCCGATGCACGCACGCACGACTCGAATGAGAGTGTTCCAGTGAACTGACTGTGGAAAGAGCTTTCACCAGTTACACAGTCTGAACAACATCACACCATTCACAGCGGGCCGTACATGTGTTCTCTATGGGGACAAGACTTCAACTGATCGTCAAATGTGGAAAGCGACAAGGGAACCAGCAGCGTGCTGAAACTATGGAAATATGGGGACTGTGGGAAGGGATTCAGATCCCCATGTGAGCTGGAGACTGATCACCATAATCATACCGGCGACAGACCATTCACCTGTTCTGAGTGTGGAAAGGGATTCACTCAGTTATCCCAGTGAGGATTTATCCTCGAGGTGGGCAATATCATTGTTCTTTTTCTTTTTGTTCTGAGAGGGGTTGCCCTGCCAGAAGTAAGCTGGTGAATGAGAGTCAGATGGGGGCTGCAGCTGGTGATGACTATGTGTATCTGGGTGGGGCGTTGGCAGGAAATGAGGGTGGGACAGAGGGGTTAGCTTGCTGATAATGACTATAGAACTGCTTTTGTTTTACTCTCAGGGTGTGTGTGGCAGCCATCTTGTGTGGACCCTTGGCCTGTACTTTTTGAAGATTTACTCGATCGTCCCTCACGGTGGAAATGGCTGATTCCATGATGGGGAAGTGGGGGTGGGAGACCCCGGATTTGGCTGGTCATCTAGAATGTAAGGGATTGGGTCGAACAGTGAAGAGGTCGAGTGTTTTTGCTCACTGAAAGAATCTAAATGCTGGTGTGGTGCTCTTGCAGGAGACTCACTTGCAGGTTAGAGATCAGACCAGGGTGGCACGGTGGCGCAGTGGCTAGCACTGCTGCCTCACGGCACCGAGGTCCCAGGTTCGATCCTGGCTCTGCATCATTGGCTGCGTGGAGTGTGCTCATTCTCCCCATGTCTGCATGGGCTTCGCCCCACAACCCAAAGCTGTGCAGGTTAGTGGATTGGCCACTGAAATTGCCCCTTAATTGGAAAAGAAATAATCGGGTACTCTAAACATATAGAAAAAAAGATGGAGATCAGACCAGACTGCGGAGGGGTGAGCCAAGTGTTTCACTCGGGCTTTGACGAAGGGCTCGAGCTGCTGCAATTCTAATCAATAAACAGATTCCTCTTTCGGTCACTGGGCTCGTTGCGGACACTAATGGGAGATACACGGTGGTCAGTGGGTTGTTGGCAGGTACATTGGTGGTGCTGGTGAATGTCTATGCCCCTAACTGGGATGATGTGCGGCACGGTAGCCCAGTGGTTAGTACTGTTGCTCCACAGCACCAAGGACCCAGGTTCAATTCCCAGCTTGGGTCACAGTCTGTGCGGAGTTTACACGTTCTCTCCGTGTCAGCGTGGGTTTCTTCCGGGTGTTCCGGTTTCCTCCCGCAGTTCCAAAAGACGTGCTGTTAGGTAATTTGAACATTCTGAATTCTCCCTCAGTGTACCTGAACAGGCGCTGGAATAGGTGACCTGGGGATTTTCACAGTTAACTTCATTGCAGTGTTAATAATAAAGAATGTGGCAATTATGTGGCATTTGTGAAAAAATTGTTGGGAGCCATCCCAGACCATCCGACATCGACCCAGGCACCAGAAACGACAATGGCAAACCCAGCAAAAGATTTTTAATAACTGTTCTCATCAGCAGATTGTAAAAGGATTACGGGACACAGATTTAAGGTTGTGAACAAGATCTACAGGGAGATAGGAGGTAGTCATTTTATATAGATCTGAAACTCAATGCTTACACACAAAGGTTGATGATCTCCAGGTCCTGATACCTCGAACGGTGGTTCGATTGTGAGTTTCCTGTCTGCGAATCCCTTTCTAATCCCCCGTGAAAGAAGTTTACAAAGGCATCACTGTCAGTCCAGAAATGTAATTCAGGAAAGATAAAATATTTCTCCTGGTTTGAATTTGCTGTGTGTGTAAATCCTCCCCTCGTAATCCCCTGTAAAAGGTGTTTCTAAAATTATTCACAGATTATAGAATTTATCATAGAATTTACAGTGCAGAAGGAGGCCATTCGACCCATTGAGTCTGCACCGGCTCTTGGAAAGAGCACCCTACCCAAGGTCCACACCGCCACCCTATCCCCATAACCCAACACTAAGGGCAATTTTGGACACCAAGGGCAATTTAGCATGGCCAATCCACCTAACCTGCACATCTTTGGACTGAGGGAGGAAACCAGAGCACCCAGAGGAAACCCACACACACACGGGGAGGATGTGCAGACTCAGACAGTGACCCAAGCGGAATCGAACCTGGGACCCTGGAGCTGTGAAGCAATTGTGCTATCCACTGTCCTACCATGCTACTCGTAATCACTGTCAGTCCAGAAAAGAAATCCACTACATTCTCTCCTCCTGCTCCCGGGTCCACGATGACCACTCATGCTCCCCTCTGCACACTGACCCTCGTTGTCATCAGCAGTCCCCTGATTTGAGGATGATGTTGACTCAGGGTTGCAAGTTTCTGCCCTGGGTCTTCATGTGACTGAACAGAGCCGCAGAGCTTTCGACACGTGGGGCAAGATGTCCAATGAGGCAGTGAAATCCGGAGAGCAGGATTTGTTTCCTTTTCTTTCCATCTCTGCCACCGCTTTGCATCATCAATAAGACATTGGGACTCAAAGACTAATCCAGTTTGATGGACAAGTTGTCTCCATTCTGAACAATGGGGAACAAGCTCCTCCCACTCATTGAAACATCGCACCAGAGAGGCAAACGCGCATGCGCCCTGATGCACATCCAATAAGATGGCGGCTGTTAACCCGAGCCGAACATGAGGAGTTGCAGTTCTGCTAGGTACAGACTGGGTCCCGGATTTTTTCCTCGCGGTTTGCGGCTCACAACAGCTTTACACAACGTTTCCGCCCATCCCCGCGATCTCTCGCTCCCTCATTTTGTTTAAACGCCTCTTACCAATTTCCGATCTGAAAAAACGGCCTTCTCCTTCGCTATTATCCACACTGCGCATGCTTCAATCACAGCAGGCCCCGCCCCTCATTCACTCCGATTAGTTGGAGGACCAGCCGCCCTCACTTGGTCCTCCAGCCCCGCCTCCTCTTCCTATTGGTCGGGACCTGCCGTCAATCACCCGGACATTGTGACGGTTACAGATGGTGAGAGCGGCCATTGGCTCAGGCTAACTCGCTGATTGTTCCTGTCTCTGGCCCTCCCCAGTCCCAACACCTGCTGCCCTCTGACCTCCCACCCCTGTGCCTGAGGTGGGAGTGGGATCACATGGAACTGCAGACCCTGCCCTTCATTGGATTCAATGATGTTTTCACTTCTTCACTGCAGCCTGACTTATGATTGCAACAGACACTGTGTTTGCCACTGTCAAAGTGAGTGAATCCTTTGCTGTTTATCCTCTGGGCCCCAACTCCACTATTATTGTCCGAGACCCTGAGGTGGTGTTGGTGGCGGCTGTTAGGGTGGGGCAGTTCCGACGAATATGCCCCAACCCTCTGCGAGCATGGCACCACATGCCATCCGCAGACCAAAACACTTTATAGTCCTCCCCTTGGCGGGAGACCACAAAACCTCCCTCCGTGACCTCCTCCTGGGTCAGGCAGCCAAAAACCTGACGCCGGAAGGGGTATACATGGCGGAGGGAGAGGTCGCGCAGGCCAAGTGTTAGCGGTGCCACCCGTGACCTGACCTCCCCCAGTAGGTTGAGATGGGGAGGAGGAGCTTGGTGGGGAGGTAGGGCGGCACATTTGAAAGAACCACACGTTCGGCAGTGGCCTCCAGCGGGTCCACCACCATGTGTGTCCTGCCCACCGTCAGCCCCATTTCCAGGACCTGGTAGACATGGTACCGCCTGCTCGGCCCGCAGGAAAAACACAACCTTGGCGTACACCCTGGAGGCAGCTACGATGGGCGAGGGGCCGAAGATCCCGGCCATTGCACGTGTGCACACCTTGATGGTCATGGTGGGGATGGGCACAACATTTGACCCTAAGTTGCCATGGTAGTAGGCAGAAAGACGATATTCAATAAATAAAGACCATTCAATAAATTCACTTTGGTTCAGACAAGACTTTAACCAATTAAGACAAAGGCAGAATTTTCGGGATAGTAAATTTTAAAATATGCTTATTAAATGAAAAAGGTTTATTGAACAACTTTGAGACATTGACTTTTACAACTTCATGCGGGTGATCAGTATAACCCTCTCTGGCTCCTTCTTTGACAGTAATTTCCTTGGAACGCGGCCTCAGGAATCTTCAGTACTTGGCCAGCAAGGAAGACCTTCACAACCTCTACTTTTATCCCCAAAGTGACCATTACTTCACGTCAGAGATGCGCCTGTTGTAACATGACCATTGGTCAATTTGTTCACTGGATTAATTGAATTTGATCCCCAATTACATACACCACCTTCTCTCATTATCTCAGACAGGAATACAATAGAACGGTTTCATACTATCCCTTTATCTGATTCTATACTATCCCTTATTCATACAGTTTCAAATGTTGAGGCTAATCAGAGGTTGAAGGTCTCTCTTGCCAGTACATTTATCCTCATTGCACATTCTTTACATACCCAATTAAGCTTTACATTTTACAGCAAATGAAAATCAGGTTCGATCTAATGGCCACGATGCACAAGACGCAAATCCAAGTGCGGCAGTTACATCGCAGGAGAGTCTGAAATCGGGCACTGCACCAAGCGCCAATCGGTTTCCAATCTAACCGGTCTATCCTCATTGGCGAGATCTGGATACAATTAAGGCCAATCTCCATCCTATTAACGGGAAGGACCCCCTATCTAAAAGCCTCCCTTGATTGAAGCGACTCCCCAGTCGGTCACATGGACACCGATTAGTAATGGCCCACACAGACATGGGCCAGGCATCAGGGTACCTGAGGGGTTCCCCGGGCCATTGGAGACCCCCCTGAGTGGTCAGGGAGAGGGCAGGGTGGCCCCTCCCCCCTCCCCGGCCCAGCCCCGAGAACGTGTGCACCTTGGCACTGCCAGACTGGCACCTTGGCACCGCAAATCTGGGTATTTCACACTCCGCCCATTCATTAAGACCACTCATAAAGGCTGAGTCTTGATTTTGTGCAATAACCATGTCTTTCTCTCCATTTCAGATCCCCTGTGAAAATCCAAACACAGTATATTGTGAAATTGTTAGATTTAAAACAGAACAAGCTGTTGGGATTCACTGCCTGACAAAGGTGCAGGAAGTCAATTCAACAGCAACTTTCAAAAGGGAACTGGACAGATTCTGTGGGAAAAGAAACTTGCCGGCCGATGGAACTAGTCAGATAGTTCACTCAAAGAGCTAGCATGGGAACGATGGGCAGGATGGCCTCTTTCTGAGACTCGTTTGCATTTGAAGAAAGTGTGAAAAACCTGGAAGCCACTTCCTATGAGGGGGCTAGAAGCAGAGATGATGGAATGTTTCCAAAAGGAAATTGGATGGGCTTTTGAGGAAAATAAACTGACAGGGATATGGGGATAGATCAGGGCAATGGTTTGATCTACAGAGATCCACAAGTTGTGCATCTTTGGAATTCTCTACAGCAGAGGCTGTGGAAGTTCAGTCATTGCGTGTGTTTAAAGCAGAGACTGACAGATTTCTAAATCCCAATAACACAAAGGGATATGGGGATAGTGTGGGGGAAAAGGCATTGAAGAGGATGAACATCCATGATTGTATTGAATGGTGGAGCAGACTCGATTGGATGAATACACAACTCCTGCTCCTATGTTCCAATGATCAAAGATAGTCAGGGAGGCAAATTGTCCAATGGAAGAGATTGGAAAAGAGAATAACATCAGTGGGAGGGTCTTTGATTTTGCTGCCCGCTTTCCCAAAGCAGGAGTGTGGACAGGGCTGTGTTCACAACTCTCTGTAGTTTCTTAGACTTGGGCTGAGCAGCTGCCAGACCAAGTGTCATGGGAGTGTCCCTTTAAGAAATGTTTTTTGACTTATCATATGGCTTCAGTGATGTCATTGTGTGGGTGGAGCTGGGCTGTGGCTCTGGGAGTTGGTTTTACTTTCGCTTTGGTTTGGGGCTGTTTTGTGGCTGAGTTTTTGCTTTCGTTTTCACATTTTTGGCTGCTGTACCCAGAAAGAGGAGTATTTTGGCCCGTCTCTCGATCTTCATTTTAAAAGCTATTTCCAGGCTGCTTGATAACTTGAAAAGAAATAATTGTTTTCTGGAACGAATTCAAACCTGCTGTTTTGGAAAGGAAACAAGAGCCTCCAAACCAGGTCTTGAGTGCTGTGTGCTGGCCACACCTTTCAAAAGGAGGTACTGGTTTATGGGATCTTGTTATTAAATTGGAATAATTAAAGTGGGGGATTTATTAAAGGTTATGCATAGATTACTGTAGCTGTGTGGGGTAATGATGTTTGTAATTTATAAAAATGTTTACTGTGTTTAGGGCAGCACGGTAGCATTGTGGATACCACAATTGCTTTACAGCTCCAGGGTCCCAGGTTCGATTCCGGCTTGGGTCACTGTCCATGTGGAGTTTGCACGTTCTCCCCGTGACTGCGTGGGTTTCCTCCGGGTGCTCCGGTTTCCTCCCACAGTCCAAAGATGTGCAGGTCGGGTGGATTGGCAATGATAAATTGCCCTTAGTGTCCAAAATTGCCCTTAGTGTTGAGTGGGGTTACTGGGTTATGGGGATAGGGTGGAGGTGTTGACCTTGGAGAGGGTGCTCTTTCCAAAAGCCGGTGCAGACTCGATGGGCCGAATGGCTTCCTTCTGCATTGTAAATTCTATGATAATCTGTGTGTTTGTAAAAATGTTAACTAAATTCGTAGAATAAAGCTTGTTTTGATGAAAAGTGCTTGAGGCCTCTGTTGAATAACACCTGAAAGGCAGGCCCCTGTGCCCATCGTAACCAAAATCAATAAACAGTTGTAGGTCAGGTGATCTCCATGATATACTTTGGAATTTTCCAAACCCTGGCCCATAACACAAGCTGTGATGCAGCCAGATAAGATGTTTTCTTTGGTGCATTGTAAAAATTGGTAAAAGTCAATGATAATAATCTTTATCATTGTCACAAGTAGGCTTACATTAACGCTGCAATGAAGTTACTGTGAAAATCCCCCAGTCGCCACACTCTGGCGCCTGTTCAGGTTCACTGAGGGAGAATTCAGAATGTTCAATTCACCTAACAAGCATGTCATTCGGGACTTGTGGGAGGAAATGGGAGCACCAGGAGTAAACCCACGCAGACACAGGGAGAACATGCAGACTCCACACAGACAGTGACCCAAGCGGGAATCGAACCTGGGATGCTGGCGCTGTGAAGCAACAATGTTAACCACTGTGCTACCATGCCACCCATGTAGCAATTAATGTGGACATGCTGAATTTCCTTATTTTCCTGAGGAAGTACAGGTGTATTGGTCCTAGCGTCGATGTGGGTGGACCAGGACAGAATGCTGGCGATGTGCAACCTCAGAATTTTAATCTCCACCTCCACCCCATTGATGCAGACAGGAGTGTGTACGATACTTCACTTCCTGAAGTCAATGACTTGCTCCTTAGTTTTGCTGGCATTGAGGGAGAGATTGTTGTCATTACACCACGCCACTAGGTTCCCTATCTCCCTCCTGTACTCTGACTCGCCGTTATTTGATATCCGACCTGTTACGATTGTGTCATCAGCAAATTTGTAGATGGAGTGGGAGCAGATTTTGCCACACAGTCGTGTGTGTATAATGAGTGTAGTAGGGGGCTAAGTACGCAGCTTTGTGGGGCCCCGGTATTGAGGACTATCATGGAGGAAGTGTTCGAGATCCGAACCACTATGGTCGTGTTATGACCAAACATGATGTTGTTGAAAATACGGAAAGATATGTCATTTGAAACATGGAAGAGGCAATATCTGGTCTGAGAGAAACATGAGAGGATACAGGGAAAGATCCCACAAAAGGTTAATAGCAGCTGCAAAGAGCAGGATTATAAAATGCAGATTATTTCTCACAAGCAGTCTTAGCAAACACACAGGATTCATGTATTAAGCTAAAACAATGGCTCACACCTTCATTGAATGTAACTATCTCAGGAAGTATCTGGAAAAGCATGGATGAGAGTTTCAATTGAATTAAGTGACTAATGTTTAAAACAGGCAGGTCTTTCAAGTCATAACCAAGTGAAATTTTTGCATACAGTTAAAAGGAAAGGTTTCACACCTTCATTGAAATTAACTCTCTTAGTAAACAGCTGGAAAGGATGGATGATGTTCAGTTGAATTTGGTGTCAATTCTAAGTGTGAAATTCTACTGACATCAAGGAAATTAAAGAAAATTGGAGACAACCTGTCTACGAGAAACATAATTTAAAGTCAAAATCAAAGGCAAAGTTATGAGCTGGGGACAATTGGAAAATTAAATTATTCAAATGACAGGAATTAAAAGTAACACCTATTGAAACCAAAGCATCTTTGAATATCACAAAGGAACTTTGAACATCACAAAGGACAATGTAATCAGATCTGAGAGGTGAGGTTATGCCCAAAATGAATACTTAGTTGTATTAAAATGTTCAGATCAAAGATACTTTTTGACAATCAAAGTGAAATAAGTTATTTTACAATAAGGTAATAAAAACTTAATATTTGTCAGAAAGAGAATATAAACCCAGGGAGCAGAACCAGAAGGGATGGGGAGGAGAAAAGCATATTCAGCTTTCACAGCTCGGTCATGGCAAAGACAAGACGAGCAGCCGAGCTTGAACAGCTATACATCTAAGGAAGACTAGAATTTAAACAGGAGTCAGAGTCATCTGAGAGATAGCTAGCAGAGCCAGCTCTTATAGCTCAGTACATGGATCAACAAGGCACAGCAACAGAGCTAACCAGTGAACACATCTCAAGAAGACCAGACTTTAAAAAAGATTGATTGTCAAGGTGGGCCTGAAGGTCCCTTCAACCAACCAGCAGGATCCAGAAGCAAGACCTTTTTACCTTTCTGTAAAGAAAGTGTTTGCAGCTTTTAAAAGAAAAAATATAATAACTTAACTTAACCTGAAAAAGTGGTTATTCCTGAAGTCTACTTTACTTACTTAGCAATGCAGGGCCCAGGACATTGATGCTACTAAGTGGTAAGTAGATAAAATCTTCGGTGAAGGTATGGGTTATACCTGGGGATAACTTGAAAATACAGTTTGACCTGAATAGCACCCACCGAAGCCTGCATCGGAGTCAGGGAGTGAGAATCCCTGTTCACCATTTAGAATGTCGGCCCTTTTTGGTATAGGGGGAATTCTAAGAATAGTAGTGAGTTTTCAAAATCAATGTGGATGGATTTGGAGCCACATTTTGCCATGCAGTCGTGTGTGTATAGGGAGTGCAGCCTTGCGGGGCTCCTAAATTGAGAACCATCATGGAGGAGGTGTTGTTGTTTATCCTTACTGATTGTGATCTATGGGTCAGGAAGTTGAGGATCCAGTTGCAGAGAGAGGAGCCTAGTCCTAAGTTTTGAAATGAACTTGGCTGGGATTATGGTGTTGAAGGCAGAGCTGTAGTTAATGAATAGGAGTCTGACGTAGGTGTCCTTGTTGTCGAGATGCTCCAGGGGCGAGTATAGGGCAAAGGAGATGGCATCTGCTGTGGACTGGTTGTGGCGGTGTACGAATTGCAGTGGATCAAGGAATGCTGGGAGTATGGAGTTGATGTCTCCAACATCTCGAAGCAATTCATAATGATCGATGTCAAGGCCACTGGATGGTAGTCATTGAGGCACGTTGCCTGGTTCTTCTTTGGCCCCAGTATGATGGTGGTCTTCTTGAAGCAGGTGGGAACATCGGAACAGAGTAGGGAGAGGTTGAGGAAGTTCGCGAACACAATCGCCAGCTGCTCCGCGCACGATCAGAGATCTCGTCTGGACCCTTTGCTTTCCGAGGGTTCACTTTCAAGAAGGCCAACCTGACTTTGGAGGCTGTGACGGTGGTGTAGCCACCTGAGATGGCCACTAACAAACACAAAATGGAAGACTGCAAAGAGTGCAGGGAAAACGGACATGTTAAAGAGCAAACAGCTTGCCGAGCAATTATGTATTGGGACAACTGCAGAAACCGGTTTCTGACGGCTGTAGAGACCAGGCAGCACTGTGAATGAGAAGCCGTTAGCATATTAATGAGGTGATACCGGGCAAGTCCCAGATACAATGGACACAAATTAAGTATCAATCGATACATTCAATAGGAGGCCAGACCCAGTGGCGCCAGAGAAGCCCAGGACAATAAGTCCTAAGAACCGCCCCAGCAATCAAGGAACGGCCCTAGGATTGGGGGGTTCAAAACGTATCGATTGGGAAGAGGCCCAATCGATCCCCAGCATGAAAGGGAGTCCGCCCAAAGGGGCGCGGACCCCCTGGGACCTATAAAAGAGAGGTCCCATACATGGTTCAGTCTCCTGTCTCCGGCCTCCGGCTCCAGCCTCCAGACCCCTGTCTTCTACATCAGCCGCTGAGCAGCAGCCACCAAAATGCAAGTGCCTAAACGACGACCGCTACCTGAAACCGGCATTACTGACACCCTTGCCAACTGATAGCGATTCGAAGCCTGCAGACCAGAACAGGACAAAGGCCTTGTTCCCTGGCCTCGCAGTTCCTTCTTAGCTAAGTATTAGTTGTTTAGTGGTAGAAGTAAGTTTAATCTTTAGCGTGTGCATGAGTGTTATTATAATTAGAACATAGAACGATACAGCGCAGTACAGGCCCTTCGGCCCTCGATGTTGCACCGACATGGAAAAAAAAACTAAAGGCCATCTAACCTACACTATGCCCTTATCATCCATATGCTTATCCAATAAATTTTTAAATGCCCTCAATGTTGGCGAGTTCACTACTGTTGCAGGTAGGGCATTCCACGGCCTCACCACTCTTTGCGTAAAAACCCACCTCTGACCTCTGTCCTATATCTATTACCCCTCAATTTAAGGCTATGTCCCCTCGTGCTAGCCACCTCCATCCGCGGGAGAAGGCTCTCGCTGTCCACCCTATCTAACCCTCTGATCATTTTGTATGCCTCTATTAAGTCACCTCTTAACCTTCTTCTCTCTAACGAAAACAACCTCAAGTCCATCAGCCTTTCCTCATAAGATTTTCCCTCCATACCAGGCAACATCCTGGTAAATCTCCTCTGCACCCGTTCCAAAGCTTCCACGTCCTTCCTATAATGAGGCGACCAGAACTGTACGCAATACTCCAAATGCGGCCGTACCAGAGTTTGGTACAGCTGCATCATGACCTCATGGCTCCGGAACTCAATCCCTCTACCAATAAAGGCCAACACACCATAGGCCTTCTTCACAACCCTATCAACCTGGGTGGCAACTTTCAGGGATCTATGTACATGGACACCGAGATCCCTCTGCTCATCCACACTACCAAGAATTTTACCATTAGCCAAATATTCCGCATTCCTGTTATTCTTTCCAAAGTGAATCACCTCACACTTCTCCACATTAAACTCCATTTGCCACCTCTCAGCCCAGCTCTGCAGCTTATCTATGTCCCTCTGTAACCTGCAACATCCTTCCGCACTGTCTACAACTCCACCGACTTTAGTGTCGTCTGCAAATTTACTCACCCATCCTTCTGCGCCCTCCTCTAGGTCATTTATAAAAATGACAAACAGCAACGGCCCCAGAACAGATCCTTGTGGTACGCCACTCGTAACTGAACTCCATTCTGAACATTTCCCATCAACTACCACTCTCTGTCTTCTTTCAACTAGCCAATTTCTGATCCACATCTCTAAATCACCCTCAATCCCCAGCCTCCGTATTTTCTGCAATAGCCGACCGTGGGGAACCTTATCAAACGCTTTACTGAAATCCATATACACCACATCAACTGCTCTACCCTCGTCTACCTGTTCAGTCACCTTCTCAAAGAACTCGATAAGGTTTGTGAGGCATGACCTACCCTTCACAAAACCATGCTGACTATCCCTAATCATATTATTCCTATCTAGATGATTATAAATCGTATCTTTATAATCCTCTCCAAGACTTTACCCACCACAGACGTTAGGCTCACCGGCCTATAGTTACCGGGGTTATCTCTACTCCCCTTCTTGAACAAAGGGACCACATTTGCTATCCTCCAGTCCTCTGGCACTATTCCTGTAGCCAATGATGACCTAAAAATCAAAGCCAAAGGCTCAGCAATCTCTTCCCTGGCTTCCCAGAGAATCCTAGGATAAATCCCATCCGGCCCCGGGGACTTATCTATTTTCACCTTGTCCAGAATTGCCAACACTTCTTCCCTACGCACCTCAATGCCATCTATTCTAATAGCCTGGGTCTCAGCATTCTCCTCCACAATATTATCTTTTCTTGAGTGAATACTGACGAAAAGTATTCATTTAGTATTTCGCTTATCTCCTCAGCCTCCACACACAACTTCCCACCACTGTCCTTGACTGGCCCTACTCTTACCCTAGTCATTCTTTTATTCCTGACATACCTATAGAAAGCTTTTGGGTTTTCCTTGATCCTACCTGCCAAAGACTTCTCATGTCCCCTCCTTGCTCGTCTCAGCTCTCTCTTTAGATCCTTCCTCGCTTTCTTGTAACTATCAAGCGCCCCAACTGAAACTTCACGCCTCATCTTCACATAGGCCTCCTTCTTCCTCTTAACAAGAGATTCCACTTCTTTGGTAAACCACGGTTCCCTCGCTCGACCCCTTCCTCCCTGCCTGACTGGTACGTACTTATCAAGAACATGCAATAGCTGTTCCTTGAACAAGCTCCACATATCCAGTGTGCCCAACCCTTGCAGCCTACTTCTCCAACCAACACATCCTAAGTCATGTCTAATGGCATCATAATTGCCCTTCCCCCAGCTATAACTCTTGCTCTGCGGGGTATACTTATCCCTTTCCATCACTAACGTAAAGGTCACCGAATTGTGGTCACTGTCTCCAAAGTGTTCACCTACCTCCAGATCTAACACCTGGCCTGGTTCATTACCCAAAACCAAATCCAAAGTGGCCTCACCTCTTGTTGGCCTGTCAACATATTGTGTTAGAAAACCCTCCTGCACACATTGTACAAAGAACGACCCATCCAATGTACTCGAACTATATCTTTTCCAGTCAATATTAGGAAAGTTAAAGTCTCCCATAACAACTACCCTGTTACTTTCGCTCTTTTCCAGAATCATCTTCGCCATCCTTTCCTCTACATCTCTAGAACTATTAGGTGGCCTATAGAAAACTCCCAACAGGGTGACCTCTCCTTTCCTGTTTCTAACCTCAGCCCATACTACCTCGGAAGAAGAGTCCCCATCTTGCATCCTTTCTACCACCGTAATACTGTCCTTGACTAGCAGCGCCACACCTCCCCCTCTTTTGCCCCCTTCTCTGACCTTACTAAAGCACCTAAACCCCGGAACCTGCAACAACCATTCCTGTCCCTGCTCTATCCATGTCTCTGAAATGGCCACAACATCGAAGTCCCAGGTACCAACCCATGCTGCCAGTTCCCCTACCTTATTTCGTATACTCCTGGCATTGAAATAAACACACTTCAAACCACAGACCTGAACACTGCCGCCCTCCTGCGAAGTCAAAACTGTGCTCCTGACCTCTCTACTCTCAATCTCTCGCACCCCAAAACTACAATCCAGGTTCCCATGCCCCTGCTGAATTAGTTTAAACCCCCCCAAAGAGTACTAACAAATCTCCCCCCCAGGATATTGGTGCCCCTCAGGTTCAGATGTAGACCATCCTGTCTATAGAGGTCCCACCTTCCCCAGAAAGAGCCCCAGTTATCCAGAAATCTGAATCCCTCCCGCCTGCACCATCCCTGTAGCCACGTGTTTAATTGCTCTCTCTCCCTATTCCTCATCTCACTATCACGTGGCACGGGCAACAACCCAGAGATAACAACTCTGTTTGTTCTCGCTCTGAGCTTCCATCCTAGCTCCCTAAAGGCCTGCCTGACATCCTTGTCCCCTTTCCTACCTATGTCGTTAGTGCCAATGTGGACTACGACTTGGGGCTGCTCCCCCTCCCCCTTAAGGACCCGGAAAACACGATCCGAGACATCACGTACCCTTGCACCTGGGAGGCAACATACCAAACGTGAGTCTCTCTCGCTCCCACAAAATCTCCTATCTGTGCCCCTGACTATTGAGTCCCCAATTACTAATGTTCTACTCCTTTCCCCCCTTCCCTTCTGAGCAACAGGGACAGACTCCGTGCCAGAGGCCCGTACCCCATGGCTTACCCCTGGTAAGTCGTCCCCCCCACAAGTATCCAAAACGTTATACTTGTTACTCAGGGGAACGACCGCAGGGGGTCCCTGCACTGACTGCTTCTTCCCAGTCCCTCTTACAGTTACCCATCTATCTCCAGTCTTTGGTGTAACTACTTCCCTGAAGCTCCTATCTATGACCCCCTCTGCCTCCCGAATGATCCGAAGTTCATCCAGCTCAAGCTCCAGGTCCCTAACACGGTTTTTGAGGAGCTGGAGTTGGGTGCACTTCCCACAGATGAAATCAGCAGGGACACTGACGGCGTCCCTCACCTCAAACATTCTGCAGGAGGAGCATTGTACTGCCTTCCCTGACATCCCCTCTAGATTAAAAAAAAAACAAGAAAAAGAAAAAGAAAGGAAGAGCTTACCTGATATTACCTCAAACCCTGATCCCGCTGAAAGGTAAGCAAATTTAAAGGCACTCACTCACCCTCACGACAGGCCCCTGCTCCCGCTTCCCAACCACCGTGGGGTGGGGGGGTTGGTTAGAGGAGGAGGTAGGGTGGGAAACACTCACAAAGTGTTTCGGGTTTAACTGTCACTTGCCAACAGCCCCTCCACAAACCACCTTCAACTTAGGCTGACCGCACTGCACGTATGCAAATTTCCCCAGAACAGCTGATCAGTAGCTCTGCTCTGCTGGTTGCTTGCCTTTACTCAAACTCCTTGGGTCTTCTTCGCAGGTTCACCTTCAACTTAGGCTGACCGCACTGCACGTATGCAAATTTCCCCAGAACAGCTGATCAGTAGCTCTGCTCTGCTGCCCTCTGCTGGTTGCTTGCCTTTACTCAAACTCCTTGGGTCTTCTTCGCAGGTTCACCTTCAACTTAGGCTGACCGCACTGCACGTATGCAAATTTCCCCAGAACAGCTGATCAGTAGCTCTGCTCTGCTGCCCTCTGCTGGTTGCTTGCCTTTACTCAAACTCCTTGGGTCTTCTTCGCAGGTTCACCTTCAACTTAGGCTGACCGCACTGCACGTATGCAAATTTCCCCAGAACAGCTGATCAGTAGCTCTGCTCTGCTGCCCTCTGCTGGTTGCTTGCCTTTACTCAAACTCCTTGGGTCTTCTTCGCAGGTTCACCTTCAACTTAGGCTGACCGCACTGCACGTATGCAAATTTCCCCAGAACAGCTGATCAGTAGCTCTGCTCTGCTGCCCTCTGCTGGTTGCTTGCCTTTACTCAAACTCCTTGGGTCTTCTTCGCAGGTTCACCTTCAACTTAGGCTGACCGCACTGCACGTATGCAAATTTCCCCAGAACAGCTGATCAGTAGCTCTGCTCTGCTGCCCTCTGCTGGTTGCTTGCCTTTACTCAAACTCCTTGGGTCTTCTTCGCAGGTTCACCTTCAACTTAGGCTGACCGCACTGCACGTATGCAAATTTCCCCAGAACAGCTGATCAGTAGCTCTGCTCTGCTGCCCTCTGCTTGTGTTATAATAAACTCTAATTGTTTTGGACTTACTAATTGGTGCACAGCTTTATTGCTTTGAACTTCACCTTGAAACTTGTGGCGGTGTCTTTATGGCACCTGGCGACTCCAGAGCTTAGAACGTGAAACAGAGCCAAAGCGAGTGTGAAACACACTCACCCAGAACGACCAACAGTGGGAATGGGTGTGTCCAAGGCTGCTGGGACAGTTGTCAACAGTTTGTTGGTTTCCTGCTCGAAACAAGCATCAAATGCATTGAGTTTGTCGGGGTGCGCTGTTGCTGAAGATTCTACTCGGCTTTGCTTTGTAGCCCATGATGTTGATTGAGCCTTGCTACAACTGACAAGAGTCCCTGTCGTTAGTCTGCGACTCTAGCCGAGTTTGGTATTGTCTCTTGGAGTCCCTGATGGCTTTGCGGAGGTAATATATAGATTTCTTGTACAGGTCAGGGTTGACTGCCTTGAATACCTCAGACCTGGCCATCAGTCATGAGTGAATCTCCCAATTAAACCATGGTTAATGGTTGGGTAACATACATACTACCTTCTTTTGCACGCAATCTTCTACACTTTTACTGATGAAGTCTGTGATGGTGCTGGCAAACTCGGTTAGGTTGGCTGCCGAGTTCTTGAATATGGACCATCCACTGACTCCAAGCAGGAGGAGCTCTTCCAGTTGCCTCAGACCAGCATTGCACAACCTTCTTAACCGAGTTCTCCGCTTATGTTTCTGCTTGTATGCTAGGAGAAGGAGCACCATCTTGTGGTCTGATTTTACGAAGTGCGGTCCCCTGGATGTTTGTGTAGCAGTGGTCAAGGATGTTGGGGCCCCTGTCGGGGCAGGAGACATGGTGGTGGAATTTTGGCAGTACACTCGAGGCCTGGTTAGAGTCCCCAGCCACGATGAACAAGGCCTCCGGGTATTCTGCTTCATTATTATTTATAGCGGTTACAATTCATCAAGCACCTTCTTCACTTCCGCCTGGGGTGGGATGTAGACCACTGTGACGATGGCAGAAGTGAACTCTGTGGAAGGTAGTATGGACGGTACTTCACAGTCGGGTATTCCAGGTCCGGGGAGCAGTAGTTCACCAGGGTCGCCATGTCCGAGCACCAGGAGGAGTTGATGAGGAGGCAAATCCCTCCACCCACTCCCGGTTCAGTCCTGGATGATTAACAGCAGAATCTAACCAGTCATCACTTGTGAACCCTTTGGTGTCTCAGCATGTTGGATGACCGAGTGAATCCCTCCCCACAGTGAGAGCAGGTGAATGGCCTCTCCCCGGTGTGAACTTGCTGGTGTCTCCGCAATGTGGATGACGTTCTAAATCTCTTTGTGCAGTGAGAGCAGTTGAACAGTTTCTCCTCAGTGTGAATGCACTGGTGGGACATCAGTAGCTGAGAGCTTTTAAACCCACTCTCACCGTCAGAGCGTTTAAAGAGTCTCTCATTGGTGTGAGTGACATTGTGGCTCAGCAAGTGATGACCGAGTGAATCTTTTCCCAGTTGGAGAGGTGAACGGGCTCTCCCCGGTGTGGCCTCGCCCGTGTTTGATCAGGTTTGATGAGGTTCTAAAGCTCTTTGTGCAGTGAGAGCAGCTGAACGGTCTCACCTCAGAGTGAATGCGCTGGTGGCACATCAGTAGCTGAGAGCTTTTGAAACCCCTCCTGCAGTCAGAGCATTTAAAGGGCCTGCTCACGATGTGAGTGACATTGTGTCTCAGCAGGCTGGATAATTGAGTGAATCCCTTATCACACACCGTGCAGATGAATGGCTTCTCCCCGGTGTGAATTCGCTGGTGTCTCTGCAGGTTGGATAACTGAGCGAATCCCTTATCACACACAGTGCAGATGAATGGCCTCTCCCTGGTGTGAACTCGTTCATGTCTCCGCAGGTTGCCAATGTCACTGAATCCCTTTTCACACTGAGAGCAGGTGAAAGGCCTCTCCCCGGTGTGAACTTGTTCATGTCTCCGCAGGTTGCCAATGTCAGTGAATCCCTTTTCACACTGAGAGCAGGTGAAAGGCCTCTCTCCAGTGTGAAATTGTTCGTGTTTCCGCAGGCTGCCAATGTCAGTGAATCCCTTTTCACACTGAGAGGTGAAAGGCCTCTCCCCAGTGTGAACTCTCTGGTGGCTCTGCAGGTGGGATAACCGAGTGAATCCCTTCCCACAGTCAGAGCAGGTGAATGGCCTCTCCCCAGTGTGGACTCGTTCGTGTCTCCGCAGGTTGCCAAAGTCAGTGAATCCCTTTTCACACTGAGAGCAGGTGAAAGGCCTCTCTCCAGTGTGACTGCGTTGATGCCTTTCCAGCTCGCACGGGCCTTTGAAACCCTTCCCACAATCCTCACATTTCCATGGTTTCTCCATGGTCCGGGTGATCTTGCGTCTCACCACGTTGGACGATCAGTTGAACCTCGTCCACACACAAAACACCTATACAGTCTCTCCCTGCTGTGAATGGTGTAGTATTTTTTCAGCCTGTGTAACTGGTTAAAGCTCTTTCCATGTCAGTGCTGTGTAACAGCCTCACACGGGTGTGCGTGTCTCAGTGCTTTTCCAAACACACTGATGTTTAAAATCTCTTGAAGCAGATAGAATAGACAAACTTTTCTCCTTCTAGATTCAAAGGCAGATGATCCCAAGACTCGAGTGACTCAGTCAGTTCTTGACCGGATATTTAGTTTGAGATATCGGCCTCGAACTCCTGTCGTTCGAACTTCCTGCAAACAGATTTTACAATAGTAATCGTTGTCAGTACAAGATAGAAACTCAGAACAGACAATTCTAGTTTCCATCCAACATTCTTCTTCTGTCTTTCCCTGAAATGCTCTAAATCTCAATCCCACAGACTCTCTCTCCATTCTCACTCTGCTGTATCTAATATTCACCCTCCCAATTCTCCTGAAAGTGCTGATTCAGGCTGATTGACAGATCCATGCTCACTGTTTCCTGTCCTGGACACAGAAACCTGTAAATCTTCATGCAGGCTGCCAGAAAGATATATGTCAATATTACTAGATGAAAAATGTGTGTAATATACAGATTGTATTCACTTACTTTCTCCATATAAGGACATTTACTGATTAGAGATGGGGAAATCTGAGGAAGAATTTTATTTAGTCATGGAGTGGTCATGACAGGGAACTCACTGCCCACAAGGGTTGTGGAAGTCGAGATGATCAATAATTTAAAATAAAATAGGATGGTCACTTGAAGAAAATAAACTTGCAGGGGAACAGGGATATCCAGGGGGAATGGGACTGACTGGATTACTGTCCAGAGAGTCAGCATTGACTTGAGTTCCCAAATGGATTCTGTCAGTGCTGCAATGACTGTCTGACTGGAAATATATAATGTGGGTACAGTACTATATTACAAAACTGGAACTAATAATACATGTATTTTATTACAGAACCATCAATAATATATATAATACACACTATATAACACGAGACATATCTCTGTCCATTCTTAAATTTTAAAAAATTAATTTACGGGATGTGGACAATGCTGGTTAGGCCAGCATTTATTGCCCATCCCAGTTGCCCTTCCGAAGTAGTGGTGAGTTGCCTTCTTGAACTGCTGCAGTCCTTGAGGTGTAGGTACATCCCCTGTGCTGGTTTACCAATTCAGTACCAGTACCCAATTCATTTTTTTCCAATTAAGGGGCAATTTAGCGAGGCTAATCCACCTACCCTGCACATCTTTGGGTTGTGGGGGCGAAACCCAAGCAAACACAGGGAGAGTGTGCAAACTACACACGGACAGTGACCCAGAGCCGGGATTGAGCCTGGGACTTCGGCGCTGTGAGGCAGCAGCACTAACCACTGCTCCACCATGCTGCCCTACATCCCCTGTGTTGTTAGGGAAGGAATTCCAGGATGTTTCCCCAGGGACAGTGAAGGAACGGCAATATATTTCCAAGTCAGGGTAGTGTGTAACTTGGAGGGGAACCTCCAGGTGGTGAGGTTCCCAGGTATCTGCTGCTGTTGTCCTTCTAGATGGTAGTGGTTGTGGGTATGGAAGGTGCTGTCTGAGGAACCTTTATGAGTTACTGCAGTGTATCTTGGAGATGGTATACACAGCTGCTACTGTTTGTCAGTGGTGGAAGTTTTGAACGTTTGTGGAAGGGGGTGCAATCAATCACGCTGCTTTGTCCTGGTTAGTGTTGAGCTTCTTGAGTGTTGTTGGAGCTGCACTCATCCAGCAAATTGGAGCGTATTCCATTACACTCCTGACTTGTGCTTGTAGATGTCTGGTGGAAAAGCTTTGGGGCATCAGGTGGTGTGTTACTCGCTGTAGGATTCCCAGAATTTGACCTGCCCTGGGAGCTACAGTATTAATATGGCTAGTCCAGTTCAGTTTCTGATCAATGGTAACCCCCAGGATGTTGGTTGTGGGGGATTCAGCGATGGAAGTGCCACTGAATGTTAAGGGGTGTTGGTTAGATCCTCTCTTAACATAGACATAGAACAGTACAGCACAGAACAGGCCCTTCGGCCCTCGATGTTGTGCCGAGCAATGATCACCCTACTCAGACCCACGTATCCACCCTATACCCGTAACCCAACAAACCCCCCCTTAACCTTACTTTTAAGGACACTACGGGCAATTTAGCATGGCCAATCCACCTAACCCGCACATCTTTGGACTGTGGGAGGAAACCGGAGCACCCGGAGGAAACCCACGCACACACGGGGAGGACGTGCAGACTCCGCACTTGTAGGAGATGGTCATTGCCTGCCACTAGTGTAGCACAAATGTAACTTGCCACTTATTCGGCCAAGCCTTGACATTGTCCAGGTCTTACTGAATTTGGACATGGACTGCTTCATTATCTGAGGAGTCGAGAATGGTGCTGAACATCGTGCAGTCATCTGCAAACATCACCACTTCTCACCTTATGATGGAAGGGAGATCATTGGTGAAACAGCTGAAGATGGTTGGGCCTCGGACACTGCCCTGAGGAACTCCTGCAGTGATGTCCTGGAGCTGAGATGATTGACCTCCAATCAGCACAACCATCTTCCTTTGTGCCAGGTATGACTCCAACCAGTGGAGAGTTATCCTCTGATTCCCATTGACTCCAGTTTAGCTGGGGATTCTTGATGTCATACTCGGTCAAACGCTGCCTTGATGTCAAGGGCAGTCACCCTCACCTCACTCTGGCATTCAGCTCTTTCGTCCAAGTTTGAACTAAGGCTGTAATGAGGTCAGGGGCTGAGTGACCCTGGCGGAACTCAAACTGAGCGTCCAGGAGCAGGTTTTGCAGAATAAGTGCCACTTAATCGCAACTTTGATGACTCCTTCCATCACTTTTCTGATGATGGACAGTAGGCCTACAGAGCAGTAATTGGCTGAGTTGGATTTGCCCTGTTTACTGCCCCCTTAAATGTCAGTCATCTCCTGGCCTTTAATTGTGAACATTAGGAAATAAATCGTCCTTTTAGCCAGACAAATAAATGTGTCAAGCTGAGGGATCAAAGGATGTCAATGTCTTTAAGAGAGAGAGACCTGGGCCAAGCTTCCAGAGTCTGCACCCTCCCTGGATTCACTTCCTTTCCCTTCAGTTGCTGCAAGTGACCAATTGAAGGTGAGAATGAGAAAAGATATGGAAAGGGGAAAAGAAAGTGTTTTACTCACAGATGTTGGAGACAGGAGAAGGTTTCAGTCTGTGTGCAGCTGAAGCTCACTCAGGGTTGGAGGAACAACAGCTTTGCTCAGCACAAACCTCCATGTCCACCTTCCGCATTGAGACAATGGGGGAGCTCTGATTGGCGGAGGGACAGAGTCCTTCCGGTCCTCCAATCTTCCCATTGCGCACCGCGGGATTGAGCTCACCCTGCACATGCGCAGATTCCCCTCTCCCAGACTGCGCAGTCCTGGATTGGGGGAGGGGCTTCTCGCTCTGGCCGGAGCTGTCAGCCGGCTACCTGGAAATCGTCATGACGATGTGCTGGGGGAGAGGAAACAAAGGGTGGGGGCGGGTCTCTCGTGTACTCGCGCACAAATGCAGTGACGTCACCGCGCAACGGATTTATTCCTATTGGCTGATTTAGACGATGTGGAGGTTGGACAATTAGTTTCGGACTAAAACTTCCTCCTCTGGGCAACATCTGGTAGCAAATCAATGTCTCCCCCTTTCAGAAGGTCATAAGATATAGGAGCAGAATTAGGCCATTTGGCCCATCGAGTCTGCTCTGCCATTCTGTCTTGGCTGTACTCATCCTGGATTTAATTCCACCGTACTGACAGTTCTCCATTACCCTCCAACCCATTACCAATTCAACATCTGTCTTCTATAAATCTGGATTTTGCCCTTTACATAAATTGTGTGACATTCATGGAAGTTTGCCAACTGGAGCTTTATTCTCAGTTAAATTCAGCCCTCAGCTCCGTCGCTGCCTGTCATTGACATGAGCAATAGAGACAGAAAGGTGCCCGAGGCTCAAATGGGGGAAGTCAAAACTTGTGATTCGAAACCAACACCCAACAGTTTTCAGTCAAATCCATGTTATTTATACTGGGGTTTTTATTATTAAAATTAGGCACTGGAGGCAAAGGATGGGGGTTTTAAAGGGTAACTTTCACTTTCTATCTTTGTATTGTCTGTAGTGTCAGTTGTGGCTCAGTGGGCAATTCTCTCACCTCTGAATCAGAAGATTATGGGTTCAAGTCCCAGTCCTCCTCCTCACAGCACTGAGGGAGTGCTGCACTATCAGAACAGCCTTCTTTCAAACAAGATATTAAACTGAGGTTCTGTCTGTCCCTCTCAGGTGGATGTTAAAGATCCCACAGCCACTATTTTGAAGAAGAGCAGGGGAGTTACCCCCGTGTCCTGGTCAATATTTATCCCTCAGTCAACATCATTAAAAACACATCATCTGCTCATTATCACATTGCTGTGTGTAAACTGATTGCCGCATTTCCTACATTACAAAAGTGATGACACTTCAAAAGTACTTAATTGGCTGTGAAGGACTTTGGGACGCCCTGTGATTGTGAAAGGTGCGCTAGAAATGCAAGGTTTTCAATTGAAGATACTGATCTTGTTATCGAGAATGTAATTGATTTCAGCTACCCCCAACTTACCATTTAATAAATTCATTTTAGGTTGGACAGCACTTGAATCAATTAAGACAAAGGCAGAATTCTCTGGATAGTAAATTCAAAAATAAGTTTATGAAAAGAAAAAGGTTTACTGAACTTTAAGGCATTGACGTATCCAACTTCATGCGGGTGATCAGTCTGTGGAAGCGTAACCCTCTCTGGCTCCATCTTTGACAGTAATTCTTGTGGAATTCAGCCTTGGGAGTCTGGCTCCTTCTTTGACAGTAATTTCCTTGGAACCTGGCCTCAGGAGTCTTCAGTACTTGGCCAGCAAGGAAGACGTTCGGAACCTCTACTTTTATCCCCAAAGTGACCATTACCTCATAACATGACATTTGGTCACTAGATTAAGTGAATTGGATCCCCAATTACTGACACCACCTTCTCTCATTAACTTATGATGTGGAGATGCCGGCGTTGGACTGGGGTGAGCACAGTAAGAAGTCTTACAACACCAGGTTAAAGTCCAACAGGTTTGTTTCAAACACGAGCTTTCGGAGCACGGCTCCTTCTTCAGGTGAATGGAAAGGCTTGTTCCAGAAATGTTTATATAGACACAGTCAGAGATGCCCCGGAATGCGAGCACCTGCAGGCAATCAAATCATCAAAGATGCAGAGAGAGAGGTAACTCCAGGTTAAAGAGGTGTGAATTGTCCCAAGCCAGTTCAGTCGGTAGGCCTCTGCAAGTCCAGGCTTGTTGGTGGGGGCCGAATGTAATGCGACATGAATCCCAGATCCCGGTTGAGTCCGCATTCATGCGTGCGGAACTTAGCTATAAGTTTTTGCTCAGCAATTTTGCGTTGTCGCGTCTCCTGAAGGCCTCCTTGTAGAATGCTGACCCGGAGATCAGAGGCTGAATGTCCTTGACTGCTGAAGTGTTCCCCAACTGGAAGGGAACAGTCCTGCCTGTTGATAGTCGCACGATGCCCGTTTATTCGTTGTCGCAGTGTCTGCATGGTCTCGCCAATGTACCACGCTTCGGGACATCCTTTCCTGCAGCGTATGAGGTAGACTACATTGGTCGAGTCGCACGAGTATGCGCCGCGTACCTGGTGGGTGGTGTTTCCACGTGTAATGGTGGTGTCCATGTCGATGATCTGGCATGTCTTGCAGAGATTACCCTGGCAGGGTTTTGTGGTGTTGTGGTTGCTGTTCTGAAGGCTGGGTAATTTGCTGCAAACAATGGTTTGTTTGAGGTTGCGCGGTTGTTTGAAGGCCAGTAGTGGGGGTGTGGGGATGACCTTGGCAAGATGTCCATCCTCGCTGATGATGTGTTGGAGGCTGCGAAGAAGATGTCGTAGTTTCTCCGCCCCAGGAAAGTACTGGACGACGAAGGGTACTCTGTCAGTGGTGTCCCATGTTTGTCTTCTGAGGAGGTCGGTGCGGTTTTTTGCTGTGGCGCGGTGGAACTGTCGATCAATGAGTCGAGCGCCATATCCCGTTTGTACGAGGGCATCTTTCAGCATCTGTAGGTGTCTGTTGCGCTCCTCCTTGTCTGAGCAGATCCTGTGTATACGGAGGGCTTGTCCATAGGGGATGGCTTCTTTAATGTGTTTCGGGTGAAAGCTGGAGAAGTGGAGCATCGTGAGATTATCTGTGGGCTTGCGGTAAAGCGAGGTGCTGAGGTGACCGTCCTTGATGGAGACGAGTGTGTCCAAGAATGGAACTGAATTTGGAGAATAGTCCATGGTGAGTTTGATGGTGGGATGGAACTTATTGATGTCATCGTGTAGTCGTTTCAGTGATGTCTCGCCGTGGGTCCAAAGGAAAAAAATGTCATCGATGTATCTGGTGTATAGCATCGGTTGAAAGTCCTGTGTGGTGAGGAAGTCCTGTTCAAACTTGTGCAGTTCAACTCATTAACTTAGGCAGGAATAGAACTGTTTCATACTATCCTTTTGTCTGCTCCTATAGAATCCCTTATTTTACAACATCAAATTATGAGGTTAATCTGACCTTGAAGGTCTCTTGACAGTACATTTATCTTCATTACACAGTCCTTTTTTGAAAATTTATAAATTTAGACTACCCAACTATTTTTCTCCAATTAAGGGCAATTTTGCGTGGCCAATCCACCTATCCTGCACAATATTTTTGGACTATGGGGGTGTGACCCACGCAGACACAGGTAGAATGTGTAAACTCCACATGGACAGTGACCCTGGGCCGGGATCTAATCCGGGTTCTCGGCGCCGTGAGGCAGCAGTGCTAACCACTGCACCACCATGCAGCCCAAAACATTCTTTACATATACAGCAATTAAGCTTTTTAAGTAATTTAGAGTACCCAATTCATTTTTTTCCAATAAAGGGGTAATTTAGCGTGGTCAATCCACCTACCCTGCACCTTTGGGTTGTGGGAGCGAAACCCACGTGAACACGGGGAGAATGTGCAAACTCCACACGGACAGTGACCCAGAGCTGGGATCGAACCTGGGACCTCGGCACCATGAGGCAGCAGTGCTAACCACTGTGCCACTCTGCTTCCCTGCTTTTACATTTTTACAGCAAATAAAAATCAGTCTTTTACAAGAACTACTGATTCATTATTGATTGATTCATTGTAACTGAATTAAGGATCAATCATCTGTTACTGATTGGTGGCTAAATAAAACAATAATCTTTAATTAATATATTTGGTCACTCCAAGGTACACTGGTTCAAAAAGACAGTTTGTGAAAGACAATAGCTTTATTTCTTACTCATCTTGATTGGATTGAACAAACAGCCTTGTGGTTGAGCCAGACATTGGCACAATTTAATGTTCTCTTTCTTGTCAAAATGATTGAAGAATTTATTTGTTTCAACAATTAATGCTCACTCAGCAGTGTCGAAGCATTCACGTTTATACAGTATTAATTTCTGAAAAAAAGATCTCATCACATGTTAGAGTTTAACATGGCTTCTCTAGAAACCAACTATTTTCTAATATAGCTGACAGGTAAAAGATAGCTATTTAGCGTAAATATTAAGCCCCAGTTTTAAATACCCATTTTTAATTAAGGATTTCAACACTTATAACCTCAGGTCATCTCAAAACATATAGCTTCAACAGAACAGAAACAAAAGAGCATGACACAGCGTAATTCCATTATAGATTAAAACAGCACTTTTACTGAGCTCCATTGTTCTAACAAATACATTTGCAAGACAGTCTGACATTAAAACACAAGCTGGACTAGATATCATTCCAAGGACAGGGCAGGCACCATAGCAACATTAAGGCGCTAATGTCCACAATGTGGAAAATAGCAAAGTCAGCAGAAGTCTAGTTTAAACTGGTTGTGATAATAGCACAGAATCGGATTCCATAACATACACAAGTATTCAGATATGAAACATTTAACGCTAATGTTGCACATTGAAGATTGACAGCTAACCGTCAAATCAAACTCATTTGATTCTAACCTAAACCAATTGGGATAACATAGGGGTATAGATAGATGGCTAAAGACTGATATGATTTCGTCTAACCGTGAGTGTCCGTACGGCCATCTTTATTCATGAATCATCGATACTTTGATCTAAACTAGTCTCTGTCTCTATACTTTCACTTTTCCACTCTAACTCTTGAAGTAAATGCAAGCTGTTTTGCTGTAAGCAAGAAACCATTTCTGTATTATTTGAAAGTTAAATTGTGTACAAGTTGCATCTCTTTAAGTCCTTTTTGCTAGCTGGATTTATTAGAGAATAAGATTTAAGTGATTCTCAATTGTAAAAAAATAGAGGCAATAAACGATTCTTGTTTGCACCTCAGAAGTTTAAACTCAAATTTTGACTGAGTTTTAGTGTCGCAAGTGCCACTAAATCCGCATGGTAGATCTCTACAACTGGCGTAGTTCGGCAAAAGGGGGGGGGAGCCAGCCAGGAAGAAATCAGAAGACTGAAGAAAGACCAGAAGGTCGGAATACCCAAAGAAAAACGGCTAGACTGTTGTAAGAAATATCTTTTTCACCCATTAAATGTCTTAAAGCAGCCTCAAGCAGTGCTCCACCCCTGGAAAGGACCTTTTTACAGACTGTGTTAATTCAATCGGGTGCTGGTCGTTGAAACTAAAATAAAACGGGACTGAAAGAATAGTCGCGCTAGTGTACACAGATACACAAACATAGTTGGCAACCAAAAATATTGGGTGTAAGGCTGAGTTTATGGCGGACATGACTCCTAAAATAGATTCAGGACCTTCAAATGATAGAGAACTACTTCCCACAACACCCAAGGGAGGTCGTGCTGTACCGGATGTCTCTATTGACGATATATTGGGTGATCTTAGATCTTTGATTTGTAGATAATTTGGACTGTCTGAAGTTGCAAGAAAGATTGAATCAAAATATGATATCCCCAAAGGACAGTGGTGCCTTGATAATATCAAGAAGGCAGGGGGTGAAAACCACACGCTTAAATAGAGGAAACCGTATGAAATGGTCTTTTGCAGCAATGGCACATTTCCACAAACATCAAGAGACAATCGCAAAAACTAAATTCGATCATGACGTTAAGTTCACTAAAGACCAACTAGCAGCAGTTGTTGAAGAATTATGAGATGCAAAATCTAAACTTGAACAATGTGATCAGATTAAAACATTATTGGAAAATGAAACCTTTAAAGTTCAATAACAATCATTTCAAATTGATGAACTCCAAAAGAAAGATACTGACTCAGAATCCAAACTTCAACAGTTAATATCGGAAAATGATGGTCTGAAAAGTCAAAATTGCCTGTTACTTGAGGAAAAATGTATTTTGAAAAGTGACATGGACACCATGAAATGTCATAACAAATTACTGACAGACAAATTAACAGCTCAAAAGCCTTCAAATCTGTCTTTAATAAATCAGATGAACTCTCCAAAACAAACAGCGCCACCAACGGGAAGAGTTGAAATGATTTTAACTAAGGCCCAAGATATACCAGTGATATCTAAACCAAATGCTACATTATTGCAAGCTGCTACTGACATGAAAACAATGAATACACTGATTGAAGTTTCACAGGCGGAGTCTGGCAAAATGAACTATCTGTCAAGGACACTTTTACCCCAGAACAAACCGTTTTCTTACTCTGAGACCGACCACGAAATGCTGCTGATTTCAAAAGCCTCTCATGGCAGCTTTAATAGACTGTGAGATTTTTAAACAAGAAAAGCCTGTTCAGTTAAGCAACGAGCCTCATGGCAAACAAAGTGTAATACAACTTAACCCATTAAGCACCAAACAGCTTGAAGTTGAAGTGATGAAGAAAAAAGCCTGGGTTTTAAACCATTTGAAAGATTTATCAAAAACCCATTTTGTCACTGGTTTAAAACCAGAACTGTCTGCAGCTTTAAACTTGATCCTACCCAGACCTCAGTCCGAAATGGCCTCTCCTCCTCCGTTACTGACAAATCTGTCCAGAAGAGATATGAAATTCCTTTCTCGTGTTGAAGACGGCCATTTTGCGAGTTTCAGATTTCACGATTACAAACTGGTCTCCTCCGATGAAGGCCCGCCTCCTGGCTACAGGGATACGCCCCAAGTCACGTATCGCTAAAAGTTGCCAAGAACTGTTAACTTGGGAAAACTGTCATTAATTTGAATGTTGCTTTATTAATTTTAAGAAATTAACAAATCTTGTCAGCTGTTCCTTCAACAGAATCGATAAATTTATCTACAGAAAACCAAGTTCATTCATCGCAAGATTGGTTCAGTCATATATTCAATGGGTTTTGTGTTTGATATTTTAAAATAAATGTTTTAAATTAGCTTGAAAATTAAACGTCAGACAATGTGGAAGCTGTTTTTGAGGAAAGTAACTCTGATTAAAAGCAAATCCATGGGGAGAACACATCATTCTAAGACATTTGATAATAGAAATTTGGCAGCAATCCAACTTTTACTCCCAGTCCATTTCAGTGACATATATGAAAAACGATCAGAGATGCAGATGGCATCATTCCAAGTTATCCACCCACTATACACCCATTTTTGTTTCTGCAGGAACATTAACCCTTTCAACAAGCTTTTGTGCATAATCCAGAAGATGTCAAAGACTTGACAACTCATAGTGAATACAAAGTTTTTTAAAAACTTTTTTAAAATAAATGTTTTATTGAGGTATTTCTTTGGCATTTCAACAACAAAATCAACAATAAACATAACAAGAAAAATATAAACATAGTGCAAATTCCACCTTCCTCTCCCACAGGTCTTGCCATTACTTACCCCCAAACCTACATGAACTCCCTCCCTCCTCCTCCCCCCCCCCCCCCCCCCCACTCTCGGCTGACGATTAGTTCTCTGAGAGGAAATTGATGAATGGTTGCCACCTCTGAACTTAATTTTCTCCAGGCAGAGGAAGCCAGCCATGTCTGAAAGCCAGGTCTCCGATTTTGGGGGCTTTGAAGGCTTCCATCCCAACAAGACACACTTCCGGGCTACCAGGTAAGCAAAGGCCAGAACATCCGCCTCTCTCTCCTCCTGGATTCCCAGATCCTCCTTGGTTTGCGACTCCTCCGAACCCATAAGCTCTCTATTTTTGTCCAAGACCCTCCCCTCCCTGATCCATCCTCCAGAAACCACCCTATCCTGAATCCACCTTCGCGGCAGGGGTGGGAAGTTTGGTACCTGCTTCCGCAAAAAGTCCCGTACCTGTAAATATCGGAATTCACTTCCACCAGCCATTGAAAACTTCTCCAACGCATTCATACTCGGGAAACTGCCTTCCAAGAACAAGTCCCCGATCCTCTCAATACCCCGGTCTACACCAAATACGGAACCCCCAGTCCACCCTATCCACCCTCTCCGGGGCAAACCTATGATTGTTGCAGATTGGGGAACACACCGATGCCCCCTCTGCTCCCACATGTCTCCTCCACTGCCCCCAGACTCACAGGGCTGCCACCAGCACTGAACTGGTGGAGTACCGCGCCAACGGGAATGGCAGGGGCGGCGTTACTAGCACCCCCAGACTTGTGCCCTTAAATGAAGCCGCCTCCATGCGCACCCACGTCGGCTCACTCCCCAGCAGCCACCTCCTCACCATGGCTATGTTAGCCCCCCAGTAGTAATTGCTGAAATTCGGCAGCCCCAGCCCACCATCCTCCCGACTCCGCTCGAACATTGCCCTCTTCACTCGCGGGGGCTTGCCCTCCCACACAAAGCCCACGATAATCTTATTGATCCGCTTAAAAAAGGACCGCGGGATGAAGATGAGAGGCACTGGAAAACGAAAAGGAACCACGGGAGGACCATCATTCTTACCGACCACCCTATCCACCAGAGACAACGGGAGCGTTTCCCATCTCTGGAAATCCTCCTTCATCTGGTCCATCAACCGGGCCAGGTTCAATTTGTGTAGCCTGTCCCAATCCCTCACCACCTGAATACCCAAGTACCTAAAACTGTCCCCTACCACTCTAAACGGCAGTTCCCCCAGTCGCCTCTCCTAACTTCTCGCCTGAACCACAAACAACTCGCTCTTCCCCGTATTAAGCTTGGGCCCCGAAAACCGGCCGAATTCTCCTAAGATTCCCATAATTTCCCCCATCACCTCCATTGGGTCTGAGACATACATCAGTAGGTCATCCACATACAGCGAGACTCTGTGCTCCCCCCCCCCCCCCCCGCCCTAGCCCCTTCCAGCCCCTTGAGGCCCTCTGAGCAATTGCCAGCGGCTCTATCGCCAGCGCAAACAGCAGTGGGGAGAGGGGACATCCCGGTCTCGTCCCCCGGTGTAGCCTGAAATATTCTGAAGTCGTCCTGTTTGTCCATACACTAGCTACCGGAGCCCGGTACAGCAACCTAACCCAGACAACAAAGCCCCTTCCAAACCCAAACCGCTCCAGCACCTCCCACTCGACCCAGTCGAAGGCTTTTTCCGCGTCCATCGCAACCACCACTTCAACTTCCCTACCTTCTGGGACTTGTGGGAGGAAACGGGAGCGTTCGGAGGAAACAGACACAGACACGGGGAGAACATGCAAACTCCGCACAGACAGTGACCCAAGTGGGAATCGAACCCTGTTGGACAGGGATGGTTTCAGCAGACATTGTGTCCCAGGAGCAGGTAGGGTTTGTACTGCTGGGGTAGAGATTGTGAGGGGTATGATGGGGGTGTCTGGGGCATAACTTTGGGAGTTGGGGTAATTGCAGAGGGTTAAAGACAGATTGGAGACAGAGATGGGAAGGTGGTGGGGATGTGTGGTGGTGATCATCAAAAAGCGGTCAGTGATTGAGAAAGGAGGGTCAGTGATCATGTCGGTAGGGGTGGCCATACCATGGGAGCTTCCTGCTGAGGAGGTTCTGTTGCGGCAAGGCACAAGGTGAGAGAAACAGGTTATCTGGGGGTTTGGGAGAAAGCATTCCGGCTCCTCAAGGCCCATGAGGAGTACTGGAAGGGCAAAGCAGTCCTCGCCTACTTTTAGTTGGTGGCTTTTCAAGGCCCGAGAAACTTATTTGGCCAAGTTTAAATTGTTATGGAGCCAGAATATGAGTCTGCAGCCTCATTAATAAAGTAAAATGAGTAACTCACCTTCGAGAACAGATTGGTTAACTTTCACCGAGTTATAGAGTCATAATCGCACAGCAAGAAATTATTCAGCCCATCAAATCTTTGCTGGGTCTTTGTGGAACAATCCAATAAGTCCCAATGTACCTGTTCTATTCCCATAGCCCTGCAAGTTTATTTCCCTTAAATACTGATCCAAAATCCTGTTGAAGTTATTTGTTGTTTCCACTTCTGCCGCCCTGCTGAGCAGAGAGTTCCAGGTCATTATGACTCGTTGTGAAAAAACGTTCTTCCTCAGATCACATTGTCCATTTTGCAAAATTAGATGGACTATCTTCAACTTTTGTGACTTACTTTGGGAGCACATCATTGAAGATGTATAGCTCTTGAGCAATCATAGAAAAGTTGAGGTTGTAATGATTACACAAGACATGGACATCAGACTCAATGACTGTCTTTTCATTTCTTGACAGACGTACATTAGGGTTTTGAAATACAAACTTTCAAGCTAGGTCAAAATATACAAATCCTGATAAGATCGAGCTTGTTTGTTGACTTCCCCGACTTAAATGCTCTCTTTTCCACGCATTTGTGAATCTTTGCTGTCGGTGTCTTCATCAGCCTGCATTGGTTCCTCATTGTCGGATCCAATAAGATTATGGGTATCTCCTTGAGACTGACAAAAAGCATTGCTGTTGTGATCACAGTTATATACTGTTGCAGCTTCTTGCTTGATAACATTGCTAAGAGCTCAAAGTTATGCCAGTAAGACTCAAACTGCTACAAATGTTGCTGCTGCTGGTTGTAAAACTGAAAATGGTAACACTTTGGGTTTGTCACATCTGAATGCTTGGAGATTTTCAATGGGTTATCATCTTTTTTAATGTGGTTTTAAAAGGCACTTGGCGAATGGTTTTTCCAAAAGCATTAATCACAAGGAGGCAAATTCCATTTGCTCTTTCAAATTTTGGTTGAACATGCTGAGCACTGATATTTGAGTAGTGTTTCGCCGGGTTGTTAATGAGGTCAGGCATTTTAAATAGCCGGGTGTCAAACATTGGGGAGGTTTGATGCTCTCGTTGTCCCACGCCTGCATAAAACCCATTCGCAAGTAACCATCTTTCTCATCCATGATGTTTGGCTGTTGGGTACAAGGGAATGGTTCCGGGGATAACAGCCTTGTACCTCAACATGCCAGGTCAAGGGATAGCTTCCAAACCTCCCAACCTCTGCCACTTGGAAGGAAAAGGGCAGTAAATGCCTGGGGGCACCACTGCCTGCAAGTTCCCCTCCAAGCCACACACCATCCTGACTTGGAACTATATCGCAAGACATCCCTCATCACAATGCAGAGAACCTTATTGTCTGATGTTGCATTCCAGGTGTTTTTCACATCCAACAAACTCTTTCTTCCTCAGCAACCATCTGCTGCTTTGTCCATTACCTCTTGTGGGAGGGTTTTTACAGTCCCAAAATAGGGAACCCTCCTTGACGATCTTTTTACAAAAACGCCTCTAATTCATCATCAGACAACAAAGGTGCTCTGCATTGTGATGAGGCATGTCTAGTTCTAATCCCGCCAAGAGATAGGAAATCCCCTTAAATACTAACTACAGTTTTTAAAAGCTGTAACAGTCAATTATTTCCTGTACCAGTGATCTTGACTAACAGTATGCTGTACATAATTAACATTGGAAGGGATTGGAAGGCCAATGGTGGGCTGCCTTGGCCACCGCAAAACACCCGCGGGGGGAGCAGAAAATCCCACCCACTGTGTCCATAGCTGGAAAATATAGATAGACACTGACCACTCAGTCCCGAGTTACTGACCATGATCCGATCATGGCCTCTGCCACCTCCGCCCAGGCCCGGTTGACATGTGTGGGTGAAAACCTCCTTCCCACCTCGGGGAACAGCGTGCCCCATCTCTCCTCCATGGCATCCAGTAAAAGCTTGAGCTCTGTATCCGTGAATCACGGGGCCTGCTTTGGAATTGCACTAGTGCCACGTGGTGAGAGTGCTGCCACATTAGCATGTCCTAAATGGCTCCGGCAGTCACACCCCCATCAGGACCGGGGAACACCTCCCATTCAGTCCTGGTGTCTACACTTAGCCTCTCAAACAGAGAATTCTGCCCCTTGTTCTTTGCTTCCTGACTTGATTCTCTAAATTGGGGAATTGTGGTCCCTGTGACATCACACTGTTGCGTATGATGCCATTGTGACAGAGTTTCGTGTTGTCATGGTACCCACCATGTTTGTTTACATCATCCCGCATCACCCGTTTCCATAGTTACCTAGTTTAACTCGCTGTTGACAGAATCTTTCCCATTGATTTGGTGTTCTACCTGCCAATTGCTCAGACAGTAAACGATTGCTAAGAGTGAACATAATATCCAGGCACTCAGAACAATGATCGTGACTACGTGGATTATATATTGTTGGGCAAATGGTAAAATACACGGAGCAGTTCGTTCTGTTTCTGTCGCAAAGATTGATGAAGTGACTACTGGAGAAATTGAAGAAATTATCTCCGGTGGAGATCAGGCACAATGTGTCAACGGTCAAAATACCTCAGCTGCTGTTGTGTCTGCAGAGGAGATCGAAGTTGGAACCGAACAGCCAGATGAGGAGCTGAACCTCCAGGCCCTCATGTCAGAGATCAAAGGTCAGCTGTTGTGGAGGAGGGTGATCCTGGTACCGAGCGGCCAGAATGACCAGCAGGATCTGGGAGTTTCCCTGGAGATCAGCGAAGGTGTGAGAGACTGTCAGATAATCGAGTGGACAAGCAGCTCATCTGAACCAATGGTTGAATCTCTGACTCCAGCTGTTAATCTTGATGACATTGAACTGCAGGAAAATAGCGTCAATGGCAGTAGTGATGTGGAAAACAGATCTGCCGGTGAGGTCTCCTCTGTTGCCATCGATCATCATCCAGAGGACCAAGCCTCACTGCTCAGCAACACTGAGGGAGCCACTGTGGACAATACCACAGCTGGAGCCGTTGCAAATTTCATAGATGATGAAGAAATGGACAGTATCGATCTGGAATCCTCGTCAGACACTGGGAGCTTCAGGTCCACCGGATTTTTATTCGTACAATTCCCGAGCAGCAGAGAGAATGACTCACTGCTGAGCAACACTGAGGGAGCCGTAATGGACAATACCTGTGTTACTGAGTGTATCTATACTGATGTTAAATGTTATTCCAGCTCCCTCACACTGTCACTCAGTAACCCCACCCCCCAGCACCCTGTGTTACTGACTGTACCTATACTGATGTTAAATGTTATTCCAGCTTCCTCACACTGTCACTCAGTAACCCCACCCCCTAGCACCCTGTGTTACTGAGTGTATCTCTACTGATATTAATGGAGCTCCTTCACACCATCACTGAGTAACCCCACCCCCCAGCACCCTGTGTTACTGAGTGTATCTGTGCTGATATTAATGGAGCTCCCTCACACCGTCACTGAGTAACCCCACCCCCCAGCACCCTGTGTTACTGAGTGTATCTCTGCTGATATTAATGGAGCTGCCTCACACCGTCACTGAGTAACCCCACCCCCCAGCACCCTGTGTTACTGAGTGTATCTGTACTGATATTAATGGAGCTCCCTCACACCGTCACTGAGTAACCCCTCTCCTACATTGTCCTGTGTTACTCAGCATGCCGAATTGTAATGGGACTAATTTTTGTCCCATTGCCCCATACTGCTGGATATGTTCACTTCCACAAACCAGTTTCTCCAATTAGGGCATCAGCAGTCACAACTTTAAAAAAAACACTGAAAGTAAAAGGGTTGAAAAATTGAACAATTACAATAATCTATTCCGATTTAGAAGCAAGGATGGGTTGGTCACCCAGAGCACCACTGACAGCTCCGACGAAGAGATGTACAGCTTGAGCAGCTGGGAGACCGCAAACACTGACTTTTCGGAGACCATAGACGCCAGCCAGCCGATGCCACTCAAAACGTCCAAAAGCGAGGTGGACAACTCCTTGGCCGAAGACGACAGCACCAGGGATTCGGATAGCAGTACACCAGATGGTAGGTATCAGCCTCTATACCCATACCCGGGCTCGCCGCCGAAGCCCACAGCTGCACAGGGTGAAATCAGTCAAATCCCAGAGGACACTTAGGACGAATCCAGGCAACTGACAGCACAAAATGCTAGCGGGAGCTGCTGAACGTGCGACTTAGCTCTACATAGCTGCAACCGGAAGTCCCCTATTCACTCCCTCTACAATCGACATACAGTGGGAGCAGTGTGTACCATAAACAAGATGCACTGCAGCAACTCGGCCAGGTTCCTTCAACAGCACCTTCCAAACCCTCAACCTCTGCCACTTGGAAGGAAAAGGGCAGTAAATGCCTGGGGGCACCACTGCCAGCAAGTTCCCCTCCAAGCCACACACCATCCTGACTTGGAACTATATCACAAGACATCCCTCATCACAATGCAGAGCACCTTATTGTCTGATGTTGCATTCCAGGTGTTATTCACATCCAACAAACTCTTTCTTCCTCAGCAACCATATGCTGCTTTGTCCATGACCTCTAGTGGGAGGGTTTTTACAGTCCCAAAATAGGGAAGCCTCCATGACGATCTTTTTACAAAAACACCTCTAATTCATCATCATCAATGAAGGTGCTCTGCATTGTGATGAGGTATGTCTAGTTTTATGCCCGTCAAGAGTTAGGAAATCCCCTTAAATACTCACTACAGTCCTTAAAAGCTGGAACAGTCAATTATTTCCTTTCCCAGTGATCTCGACTAACAGTATGCTGGACATAATTAACATTGGAAGGGATTGGAAGGCCAATGGTGGGCTGCCTCTGCCACCGCAAAACACCCACGGGGGGAGCAGAAAATCCCACCCACTGTGTCCATAGCTGGAAAATATAGATAGACACTGACCACTCGGTCCCGAGTTACTGACCATGATCCGATCATAGGCCTCTGCCACCTCCGCCCAGGCCCGGTTGACATCTGTGGGTGACAACCTCCTTCCCACCTCGGGGAACAGCGTGCCCCACCTCTCCTCCATGGCATCCAGTAAAAGCTCGAGCTCTGTATCCGTAAATCACGGGGCCTGCTTTGGAATTGCACTAGTGCCACGTGGTGTGAGTGCTGCCACATTAGCATGTCCTAAATGGCTCCGGCAGTCACGCCCCCATCAGGACCGGGGAACACCTCCCATTCAGTCCTGGTGTCTACACTTAGCCTCTCAAACAGAGAATTCTGCCCCTTGTTCTTTGCTTCCGGACTGGATTCTCTAAATTGGGGAATTGTGGTCCCTGTGACATCACACTGTCGGGTATGATGCTATTGTGACAGAGTTCCGTGTTGTCATGGTACCCACCATGTTTTTTATGTCATCCCGCATCACCCGTTTCCAAAGTTACTCAGTTTAACTTGCTGTTGACAGAAACTTTACCATTGATTTGGCGTTCTACCTGCCAATTGCTCAGACAGTAAACGATTGCTCAGAGTGAACATTATATCCAGACACTCAGAACAATGATCGTGACAACGTGGATTATATATTGTTGGGCAAATGGTAAAATACACGGAGCAGTTCGCTCCGTCTCTGTCGCAAAGATTGATGAAGTGACTACTGGAGTAATTGAAGAAATGATCCCCGGTGGAGATCAGGCACAATGTGTCAACGGTCAAAATACCTCAGCTGCTGTTGTGTCTGCAGAGGAGATCGAAGTTGGAACCGAGCAGCCAGAAGAGGAGCTGAACCTCCAGGCCCTCATGTCAGAGATCAAAGGACAGCTATTGTGGAGGAGGCTGATCCTGGTACCGAGTGGCCAGAATGACCAGCAGGATCTGGGAGTTTCCCTGGAGATCAGCCAAGGTGTGAGACACTGTCAAATAATCGAGTGGACAAGCAGCTCATCTGAACCAATGGTTGAATCTCTTACTCCAGCTGTTAATCTTGATGACATTGAACTGCAGGAAAATAGCGTCAATGGCAGTAGTGATGTGGAAGACAGATCTGACGGTGAGGTCTCCTCTGTTGCCATCGATCATCATCCAGAGGACCAAGCCTCACTGCTCAGCAACACTGAGGGAGCCACTGTGGACAATACCCCAGCTGGAGCCGTTGCAAATTTCATAGATGATGAAGAAATGGACAGTATCGATCTGGAATCCTCGTCGGACACTGGGAGCTTCAGGTCCACCGGATTTTTATTCGTACAATTCCCGAGCAGCAGAGAGAATGACTCACTGCTGAGCAACACTGAGGGAGCCGTAATGGACAATACCTGTGTTACTGACTGTATCTATACTGATGTTAAATGTTATTCCAGCTCCGTCAAACTGTGACTCAGTAACCCCACCCCCCAGCACCCTGTCTTACTGACTGTATCTCTACTGATATTAATGGAGCTCCCTCACACTGTCACTCAGTAACCCCACCCCCAGCACCTTGTGTTACTGACTGTATCTCTACTGATATTAATGGAGTTCCCTCACACTGTGACTCAGTAACCCCACCCCCCAGTACCCTGTGTTACTGACTGTATCTATACTGATATTAATGCAGCTCCCTCACACCGTCACTCAGTAACCCCACCCCCCAGTGTTACTGAGTGTATCTCTACTGATATTAACGGAGTTCCCTCACACTGTGACTCAGTAACCCCACCCCCAGCACCCTGTGTTACTGACTGTATCTATACTGATATTAATGGAGCTCCCTCACACCATCACTCAGTAACCCCACCCCCCAGCACCCTGTGTTACTGAGTGTATCTCTACTGATATTAACGGAGTTCCCTCACACTGTGACTCAGTAACCCCACCCCCAGCACCCTGTGTTACTGACTGTATCTCTGCTGATATTAATGGAGCTCCCTCACACTGTCACTCAGTAACCCCACCCCCCAGCACCCTGTGTTACTGAGTGTATCTATACTGATATTAATGGAGCTCCCTCACACCGTCACTCAGTAACCCCACCCCCCAGCACCCTGTGTTACTGAGTGTATCTATACTGATATTAATGGAGCTCCCTCACACCGTCACTGAGTAACCCCACCCCCCAGCACCCTGTGTTATTGAGTGTATCTCTACTGATATTAATGGAGCTCCCTCACACCGTCACTCAGTAACCCCACCCCCCAGCACCCTGTGTTACTGAGTGTATCTCTACTGATATTAATGGAGCTCCCTCACACCGTCACTCAGTAACCCCTCTCCTACAGTGTCCTGTGTTACTCAGCATGCCTAATTTTAATGGGACTAATTTTCGTCCCATTGCCCCATACTGCTGGATATGTTCACTTCCACAAACCAGTTTCTCCAATTAGGGCATCAGCAGTCACAACTTAAAAAAAAGTATTGAAAGTAAAAGGGTTGAAAAATTGAACAATTACAATAATCTATTCCGATTTAGAAGCAAATTGGATCTGAATAACGAGTCTGATTCTGTACCTTCAGTGCCTTCTACTGGCCAGTTCCTCAATGTTTCGTCATTCAGTCACTGAAGGTTTGGGTTGCCAAAGGTTATGTTGCTGGGACAGTAATTTGGAAAGCACAAATTTATGAGACATGAGTTCACATCCCACCATTGACAGCTCCAATTGTGAAAATTACACTCCATTAATTTGTTATAAATTCTGGTATTGAAAGCTTGTATCAGTAATGGTGCAAAGGAAACTACTGCTTTGTTATACAAACACACCTGGTTCACTCGTGGTCCTCTGAGGAAGGAAATCTACCAGCCTTACCTGGTCTGGCCTGCGTGTGACTTCAAAGCAACAGTAAAGTGCTTGACTTTTAACTGCCCTCTGAAATGGCCGAGCAAGCCACTTAGTTGTATGCAGGAAGGTGGCTCATCACCAACTTCTGAAGGGCAAATAGAGATGGGCAATACATACTGACTTTGCCAGTGATATTCATGTTCTGGGAATGAAGGCAAACAGTGAATTTGCGGGTGCGTTGTTGGTCAAATTGTTGATAGACAAGGCAGTCAAAGGTAATGGGGTGGGGGTGTATGCAAAGTGGAGTTAAGACCACAACTGGATCAGTCATAGGCTCAAAGGGCTAAATGGCCTACTTCTGCTCCTATGATAAGCCATGGTTGATGGAACAGAGAGGCTGAATGGCCGATGTCAAATTACTGAGAGGAGGACGAGGAGAAATGATAGAAAAAGTGTCAGGTTTCCTGATTAGATGTTCTTTTTCCTCCCATTAGGTTGGGTGTATCGATTTAATTGTGCATCCTCTCTGGGAGACCTGGGCTGAACTGGTTTATCCTGATGCTAAAGAGATGTTGGCCAACCTGGAGGACAACCGCAAATGGTTTCAGAGCATGATCCCTCGCAACCCACCCTCCCCGGGCTCCCTGGATTTGGGGGAGAGCTCTACAATGGGCCACAATAACCTCCTGCTCAACATCACAACGAACAAGGATGGGTTGGTCACCCAGAGCACCACTGACAGCTCCGACGAAGAGATGTACAGCTTGAGCAGCTGGGAGACCACAAACACTGACTTTTCGGAGACCATAGACGCCAGCCAGCCGATGCCTCTCAAAACGTCCAAAAGCGAGGTGGACAACTCCTTGGCCGAAGACGACAGCACCAGGGATTCGGAGAGCAGTACAGATTGCTCAGACAGAAAACGATTGCTAAGAGTGAACATTATATCCAGGCACTCAGAACAATGATCGTGACTACGTGGATTATATATTGTTGGGCAAATGGTAAAATACACGGAGCAGTTCGTTCCGTTTCTGTCGCAAAAATTGATGAAGTGAATACTGTCGAAATTGAAGAAATTATCTCTGGTGGAGATCAGGCACAACGTGTCAACGGTCAAAATACCTCAGCTGCTGTTGTGTCTACAGAGGAGATTGAAGTTGGAACCGAGCAGCCAGAAGAGGAGCTGAACCTCCAGGCCCTCATGTCAGAGATCAAAGGTCAACTGTTGTGGAGGAGGCTGATCCTGGTACCGAGTGGCCAGAATGACCAGCAGGATCTGGGAGTTTCCCTGGAGATCAGCCAAGGTGTGTGACACTGTCAAATAATCGAGTGGACAAGCAGCTCATCTGAACCAATGGTTGAATCTCTTACTCCAGCTGTTAATCTTGATGACATTGAACTGCAGGAAAATAGCGTCAGTGGCAGTAGTGATGTGGAAGACAGATCTGCCAGTGAGGTCTCCTCTGTTGCCATCGGTCATCATCCAGAGGACCAAGCCTCACTGCTCAGCAACACTGAGGGAGCCACTGTGGACAATACCCCAGCTGGAGCCGTTGCAAATTTCATAGATGATGAAGAAATGGACAGTATCGATCTGGAATCCTCGTCGGACACTGGGAGCTTCAGGTCCACTGGATTTTTATTTGTGCAATTCCCGAGCAGCAGTGAGAATGACTCACTGCTGAGCAACACTGAGGGAGCCGTAAAGGCCAATACCAGTGTTACTGACTGTATCTATACTGATGTTAAATGTTATTCCAGCTCCCTTACACTGTCACTGATTAACCCCACCCCCCAGCACCCTGTGTTACTGACGGTATCTGTACTGATATTAATGGAGCTCCCTCACACCGTCACTGAGTAACCCCACCCCCCAGCACCCTGTGTTACTGACTGTATCTCTACTGATATTAATGGAGGTCCCTCACACTGTCACTGAGTAACCCCACCCCCCAGCACCCTGTGTTACTGAGTGTATCTATACTGATATTAATGGAGCTCCCTCACACTGTCACTGAGTAACCCCACCCCCCAGCACCCTGTGTCACTGAGTGTATCTATACTGATATTAATGGAGCTCCCTCACACCGTCACTGAGTAACCCCACCCCCCAGCACCCTGTGTTACTGACTGTATCTATACTGATATTAATGGAGCTCCCTCACACCGTCACTGAGTAACCCCTCTCCTACAGTGTCCTGTGTTACTCAGCATGCCTAATTTTAATGGGACTAATTTTCGTCCCATTGCCCCATACTGCTGGATATGTTCACTTCCACAAACCAGTTTCTCCAATTAGGGCATCAGCAGTCACAACTTAAAAAAAAGTATTGAAAGTAAAAGGGTTGAAAAATTGAACAATTACAATAATCTATTCCGATTTAGAAGCAAATTGGATCTGAATAACGAGTCTGATTCTGTACCTTCAGTGCCTTCTACTGGCCAGTTCCTCAATGTTTCGTCATTCAGTCACTGAAGGTTTGGGTTGCCAAAGGTTATGTTGCTGGGACAGTAATTTGGAAAGCACAAATTTATGAGACATGAGTTCACATCCCACCATTGACAGCTCCAATTGTGAAAATTACACTCCATTAATTTGTTATAAATTCTGGTATAAAAAGCTTGTATCAGTAATGGTGCAAAGGAAACTCCTGTTTTGTTAAACTAACACACCTGGTTCACTCATGGTCCTCTGAGGAAGGAAATCTACCAGCCTTACCTGGTCTGGCCTGAGTGTGACTTCAAAGCAACAGTAAAGTGCTTGACTTTTAACTGCCCTCTGAAATGGCCGAGCAAGCCACTTAGTTGTATGCAAGAAGGTGGCTCATCACCAACTTCTGAAGGGCAAATAGAGATGGGCAATACATACTGACTTTGCCAGTGATATTCATGTTCTGGGAATGAAGGCAAACAGTGAATTTGCGGGTGCGTTGTTGGTCAAATTGTTGATAGACAAGGCAGTCAAAGGTAATGGGGTGGGGGGTGTATGCAAAGTGGAGTTAAGACCACAACTGGATCAGTCATAGGCTCAAAGGGCTGAATGGCCTACTTCTGTTCCTATGATTAGCCATGGTTGATGGAACAGAGAGGCTGAATGGCCGATGTCAAATTACTGAGAGGAGGACGAGGAGAAATGATAGAAAAGGTGTCAAGTTTCCTGATTAGATGTTCTTTTTCCTCCCGTTAGGTTGGGTGTATCGATTTAATTGTGCATCCTCTCTGGGAGACCTGGGCTGAACTGGTTTATCCTGATGCCAAAGAGATGTTGGCCAACCTGGAGGACAACCGCAAATGGTTTCAGAGCATGATCCCTCGCAGCCCACCCTCCCCGGGCTCCCTGGATCTGGGGGAGAGCTCTACAATAGGCCACGATAACCTCCTGCTCAACATCATAACGAACAAGGATGGGTTGGTCACCCAGAGCACCACTGACAGCTCCGACGAAGAGATGTACAGCTTGAGCAGCTGGGAGACCGCAAACACTGACTTTTCGGAGACCATAGACACCAGCCAGCCGATGCCCCTCAAAATGTCCAAAAGCGAGGTGGGCAACTCCTTGGCTGAAGACGACAGCACCAGGGATTCGGAGAGCAGTACACCAGATGGTAGGTATCAGCCTCTATACCTATACCCGGGCTCGCCGCCGAAGCCCACAGCTGCACAGGGTCAAACCAGTCAAACCCCAGAGGACACTTCGGACGAATCCAGGCAACTCACAGCACAAAATGCTAGCGGGAGCTGCTGAACGTGCGACTTAGCTCTGCATAGCCGCAACCGGAAGTCCCCTATTCATTCCCTCTACAATCGACATCCAGAGGGAGCAGTGTGTACCATAAACAAGATGCACTGCAGCAACTCGGCCAGGTTCCTTCAACAGCACCTTCCAAACCCCCAACCTCGGCCACTTGGGAGGAAAAGGGCAGTAAATGCATGGGGGCACCACTGCCTGCAAGTTCCCCTCCAAGCCACACCCCATCCTGACTTGGAACTATATCGCAAGACATCCCTCATCACAATGCAGAGAATCTTATTGTCTGATGTTGCATTCCAGGTGTTTTTCACATCCAACAAACTCTTTCTTCCTCAGCAACCATATGCTGCTTTGTCCATTACCTCTTGTGGGAGGGTTTTTACAGTCCCAAAATAGGGAACCCTCCTTGACGATCTTTTTTACAAAAACACCTCTAATTCATCATCAGACAATGAAGATGCTCTGCATTGTGATGAGGCATGTCTAGTTGTATGCCCGCCAAGAGTTAGGAAAGCCCCTTAAATACTAACTACAGTCTTTAAAAGCTGGAACAGTCAATTATTTCCTATACCAGTGATCTCGACTAACAGTAAGCTGGACATAATTAACATTGGAAGGGATTGGAAGGCCAATGGTGGGCAGCTTCGGCCACCGCAAAACACCCGCGGGGGGAGCAGAAAATCCCACCCACTGTGTCCATAGCTGGAAAATATAGATAGACACTGACCACTCGGTCCCGAGTTACTGACCATAATCCGATCATGGCCTCTGCCATCTCCGCCCAGGCCCGGTTGACATCTGTGGGTGACAACCTCCTTCCCACCTCGGGGAACAGCGTGCCCCACCTCTCCTCCATGGCATCCAGTAAAAGCTCGAGCTCTGTATCCGTGAATCTCGGGGCCTGCTTTGGAATTGCACTAGTGCCACGTGGTGTGAGTGCTGCCACATTAGCATGTCCTAAATGGCTCTGGCAGTCACGCCCCCATCAGGACCGGGGAACCCCTCCCATTCAGTCCTGGTGTCTACACTTAGCCTCTCAAACAGAGAATTCTGCCCCTTGTTCTTTGCTTCCTGACTTGATTCTCTAAATTGGGGAATTGTGGTCCCTGTGACATCACACTGTCGGGTATGATGCTATTGTGACAGAATTCCGTGTTGTCACGGCCCCCACCATGTTTGTTTACATCATCCCGCATCACCTGTTTCCATAGTTACCCAGTTTAACTCGCTGTTGACAGAATCTTTCCCATTGATTTGGTGGTCTACCTGCCAATTGCTCAGACAGAAAACGATTGCTAAGAGTGAACATTATATCCAGGCACTCAGAACAATGATCGTGACTACGTGGATTATATATTGTTGGGCAAATGGTAATATACATGGAGCAGTTCATTCTGTTTCTGTCGCAAAGATTGATGAAGTGATTCCTGGAGAAATTGAAGAAATTATCCCCGGTGGAGATCAGGCACAACGTGTCAACGGTCAAAATACCTCAGCTGCTGTTGTGTCTGCAGAGGAGATCGAAGTTGGAACCGAGCAGCCAGAAGAGGAGCTGAACCTCCAGGCCCTCGTGTCAGAGATCAAAGGTCAGCTGTTGTGGAGGAGGCTGATCCTGGTACCGAGTGGCCAGAATGACCAGCAGGATCTGGGAGTTTCCCTGGAGATCAGTGAAGGTGTGAGAGACTGTCAGATGATCGAGTGGACAAGCAGCTCACCTGAACCAATGGTTGAATCTCTTACTCCAGCTGTTAATCTTGATGACATTGAATGCCACATTGAACTGCAGGAAAATAGCGTCAATGGCAGTAGTGATGTGGAAGATAGATCTGCCGGTGAGGTCTCCTCTGTTGTCATCGGTCACCATCCAGAGGACCAAGCCTCACTGCTCAGCAACACTGAAGGAGCCACTGTGGACAATACCCCAGCTGGAGCCGTTGCAAATTTCATAGATGATGAAGAAATGGACAGTGGCGATCGAGAATCCTCATCGGACACTGGGAGCTTCAGGGCCACCGGATTTTTATTCGTGCAATTCCCGAGCAGCAGTGAGAATGACTGACTGCTGAGCAACATTGAGGGAGCCGTAATGGACAATACCACAGCGAGAGGAATGGACGATAACATCGACCTGGAATCGCTGTTGGACTCAGCGACCTACAATTTCACTGGACATTTACGCTTGCAGTTGCCGAGTGACACTGAGAGTGAGCAGTGTACTCGGAAACCATCACTGACACCTTCTGTTGAGAGAATGCAGTTTTGGTTGGCTGGCAAATCAGCTCAAGTGAAGAAAGGACTGGAAAAAAGTCAAGTCGCTTCAGACGCCAGGAACATCGTTGAACGCTCGGCAGTTCGCGTCAGACGTTGGAAGGCCGAAGTTGAAGAAAAGATCCGCAGACGGCTGGGAAGAGGACCAAAGAATTCAACTCGTCAGAAGCCCAGACTGGAACGGGGAAAAGCCCAACAGGGAAGTGAATTTTAACTTTTAATATTATTGTTTTATTGTATTTGTAGAGAACATATTGAAATATTGAACATTGAGAATAGTAATCGGTCGTGTTGTTTTGGCTCTGGCGAGTTTCTCCCCAGTCTTGCCCACATGTCGAATTTGCTGCAGCCGGTGCCGATCAGTGCTGGTCCACACAAATGTGGACCAAGCGGAATGGCTCCCTGGGGGGGCCACCGGAGACCCCTGGAAGGTCAGGTAAGCACAGGTGAATCCCTGGCCCTCCCCTGGAACGCGGGCACATTAGCACTGCCCACAGTGGCGTGCAG